>NC_081573.1:4036278-4110075 GCF_022355385.1 Mustela nigripes
GAAGAGAAAATAGAGACATCGACCACACCCCCCCCCCCACCCCCCCCCCCCCCCCCCCCGCAATCCAGGATGTCTGCAAGAGCAGCCTGCTCTGTTTTTAAAATCGGTCTCTACTCTGTCCACCCCTCCCTGTCCTGGGTAATCTCACTGGTCTGAGCTGCCACCATTTCCCCCTGTAGGACTGCTCTGACTACAGCAGCCAGTGTCCTGGTCCACCCTCCACCCTCAGATGCACAACCACTGAACACATAAACCAGCCGATGCCCCTCCCCCACATCAAACATTCACTCAGCTCCAGCTGCTCTGGCTTTCATTCTGTTCCTCAAACAAGCCAAACTTGTGGCAGCCACAGGTGCTTGCACTGGCTGTTCCCTCTGCTGGAATGCTCTTCCTACCACATTGGCACCAAACTCTATCAAGTGTTACCTTTATTTTTTAAAGATTTTATTTCAGGGAGAGAGAGAGAACAAGCAGCAAGAGGAGCAGAGGAAGATGGAGAAGCAGACTCCCAGCTGAGCAGGGAGCCCAATGCTGGGCTAAATTCCAGGATCCTGGGATCATGACCTAAAGGTAGATGCTTAACTGACTGAGTCATCCAGGTACCCCATATCAGATGTCACCTTTAAGAAGACTTTGTCAATCATGCTAACCAAAGTAAACCCCCTCCCAACACAAGAGATGGGATACCTGCTTTATTTTGTCAATTGCTTTTATGATTCCCTTATTTCATGAACTTGCTGTTTATTTTCAGTCATTACCCAACCACAGTACACAACCACTACCTTCAGAATATCTTTGCTAGGGAGGGTCTTCTCTGCTTTTGCTCAGGTCTGCGTCCCCAGAGCCAAACCCAGTGACTGACACATAGAAGGTATTCACTAAATCAGTACTGCAGGGATGAGTTGGATGACTTGTCCTATTTAGGCAGATAAGGGGATGAAGATCCACAGAGAAGAAGAGATCCACCCAAGTTAACCCCACCAGGTGGTACAGGACCCAGGGGGACACTGCAGATGGCTTGCACTGGTTCTGGAGTACTGACTGCTAGATTGCCAGTAATTTTGCAAACTGGATGTTAAACCACTGTTAGTTTGAAACTGGCTGTGAAATGAGTATTTATACCATGGCAACTAGCAAACATTACAAATCAGACCTTTTTTTGGAGGGTCATTTCATCAGTACACCACTGTACAGAATCTGCTGTGGCCCTGGCAAAGATCATTTATTGCTCCCCTTGAACTCAGGACCATCCAAACTTAGGATGAGGATGGGATTCCTCTTCTTGGATTGGCCCATGCCAGGGCTGATGGCAACACGTGTGTGTGTTTACTATGTGCCGGCATCTTTCTGGCACTTTTTTTTTTTTAAAGATTTTATTTATTTGACAGAGAGAGATCACAAGTAGGCAGAGAGGCAGGCAGAGAGAGAGAGAGAGAAAGAGAGAGAGAAAGAGGAAGAAGCAGGCTCCCTGCTTAGCAGAGAGCCCAATGCAGGACTCGATCCCAGGACCCTGAGATCATGAACTGAGCTGAAGGCAGAGGCTTAACCTACTGAGCCACCCAGGCGCCTCTCTGAGCACTTTTTTGATATTAGATCCTTGAAGTTTCATGACATCCTTATAAGGTGTGTTTTGTGTTTTTTTCATGGATGAGGAAATAGAGACATAGAGAACTAATTTCCCAAAGCTTTAGACATGGCTGAAGAGATGTGTCATATGTACATCTGACGATGAACTAGTAGCCAGAATATATAAAGAACTACTACAAATCAACAAGAGACAACTAATTTTTTAAACTTGGCAAAAAGACTTGAACAGGCACTTCACACACACACACACACACACACACACACACACAGGGTATCTGCTTATCACAGAAAAAGAATATCCCATCCCTCCCGGACCTGGCACGATGAACAGATAATCATACTACTTCTATTGCCTCTATGCTCCAAAGCCAACCTTTGCTACCTGCTTGTCAAGAATAGGGCTGGAACCTTTAAATAATCTCCCTTTGCAGTGAGTTGGCTGCTAAGCTTTGTCAGTAGAGAGAGCCTGAGGGACACTGCAGAAGGAACAGGGCTTCTCCCTTGTTCTGACTTTTCCCTGGGCTTCCTCTTGCTCTTATCTAGGGTCACCAGTGACACATGAGCTCACTTCCATCAGGTTTCAGTGGTGCCCATGTGGATGGCAGCTCATCAACTTTCAGTGTTTTCCCAACTGATTCCTTCCTGATATGTCCTAGAAGCTGTCTTTCCAGCCTCATCCTGCCAGCACTTGGGAGGGGTATTCTCTGATTGCTCAGCATCTGTGGACCAGCTCTGGTCTGGGCAAGCCAGCCAACTTCCCCACCGTCCAGGGGTCCACAACCACATATCTTACAGTGTGGGCTGCACCTCAGCCTTGGTGGGGAGGTTCCTTTCCAAGTTCATTCCTTCCTTGGGCCTGAATCCTATGGTATTCCCCTACCCCTTTATAGAATATTACCTGTTAAAGTTAATAATTCCTTATATTAAATTTTCCCTGTTCAAATTAAAAAAGAAAATGCTTGGTAGGGCAATTTACTTAATATTTTTGTATCTTCGTTTCAACACCCAAAGAACTGAGGGTAATAATTCCTGCTCCTGGAGTTGCTAGAGCATGAAGGGAGTTTCCTGACATTGGAACAGCACCCATCCCAGCACCCAGCCAGGAGGGAGAGCTCTCATGGTTTCTGCAGTGCTGCTGTCTCTCCCTTTATCACCATCCCCATCTGCCCGGGCTTCCTGTGGCTGCTGTAACAAATTACCAAAAACATGGTAGCTTAAAACCACACACGTTGTTCCCTCCCAGTTGTGGAGGCCCGCAGTCCAACACCAATTTCCATGGGCCAAAAGCACAATGTCTACAGGGCTATGCTCCCTAGGGAGGCTTCTGGAGTGGGACAGGGGAGAATCTGTTCGCTGCCTGTCTGCTCTTGGTTGCCACCTGCATTCCCTGGCTTGAGGCTGCGTGGCTCCAAGCTCTGGAGCTTGGAGCTTCATATAAGGGTATTGTGATTGTATTTAGGGCCCACTTGGGTCATCCAGGATAAACCCCTCACCTCAGGATCCTTCATTTAATCATATCTGAAAAGACCATTTTCCCTTTGTAAGGTAGCATTCATGAGTTCCAGGCATTCGGCTCTGATACCTTTGGAGACCGTTACTCAGCCTCTCACCGCATCCCTCCACCATCCTCCACTCCTCTGACACAAGCCCCTCCCCCTTGGACCTGAAGGGGGGTTTGGCCAAAGTGAGGCACAGACTGAACACTGGAGTATGGCTGGAGAATGTTGTCCTCCCTGCCTGCTGCTCTCCTTGGTTCCTGTCGGGTGGCTCCTCTGCTCTAGCCCTGGTTCTCAGTGAGGCCCCAGGGGCACATTTCTCCCCCTGGTTTCTCCAGGATCCAGCAGAATCTGGAAGGAGCCCTTTCCTTCTGTAGCTGGATCCTGGAATCCCTAACCCTGTGCATACCTCTGTAAGTGGCATCCTTATCAGGAAGTGTGTTTAAGAACCCTACTGGAGGTGCACCTGGGCAGCTCAGTCGTTAAGTGGCTGCCTTCTGCTCAGGTCATGATCTTGGAGGTCCTGGGACCAAGCCCTGCATCGCATCAGGCTTCCTGATCTGCAGGAGACCTGCTTCTCCCTCTTCCAATCTCTCTGCTTGTGCCTCTGTAAAATAAAATCTTAAAAAAAAAAAAAAAACCAGAACCTTACTGGAGGGGCTGTACCAGGCTAGCACAGGCTGTGTTATTACTCGGTGTTCATCAGGTTTTGGGCATTGTAAGATATTGAACAGCACCCAGGACTCAAGCCCTAGATGTAAGGAGCTCTCTTCCTGCCACCCATAATGGTCAGGACAACCCAGAGTGTCCCCAGGGAGGCACAAAGTTGCTCCCTTGAGGAACCACCGCTCTGGGAGGAAACACAGGAGCCAGGAACCGTGGTTGTCTCTTGGGAGTGGGATGAGGCAGGGGTCTTGCTTTTTCCTTTTGTTCCCCTTCGTAACTTGTTCCTGCTAAGCCTCTTTGAAAGTGAGGAACTCACTAAAGCAAAAAGCTGGCAGTTAAAATCAGAACAGGTGGTGTTGGAAGTGGCCCACACCTTGTGTTTGTGGGTTCTCAAGGGGCTCTCAGTTGGGTCCTGTGGGAGCTGCAGCTTCCTCCTGGAGAATTCTTGCATTGACTTTTTTCCTCTCTGCAAACACACTGGCAACTCAGCCCCTAGACCTTTGTTCATCTCTGCACTCTGCCTAGACTCTCTTCTAAGACCTTCACCTCCTCAGAGACGTTTTCCACCTCTACCTTTGGCCCCTTGGCCAGGGGCACCCACGGTTTTCTTTACCACCCCTTACTTGTCACGTATCCCATTTATTTATTCTTGTTCACTGGCTTAGTGTCTTTCTCCCCCATGGGACTCTAAGCTCCCTGAGGGCAGGGACTTTGTCTGCCCCCATGGGTGCTATGCCTTCCGTGCCTCACACACAGTAGAGCTCTCAATACATTTTTTTGGAAGAATAACTCCTTACCCTCTTCACTGGCTTCCTCCCCACAAAAGGTCAGCCAAGGTCACCCACTTTGTAATATACTTTCCCTTTTCCTGTCACTGGCAGGTCCCTGGAACTGTGCTAGGTGTTAGTAACAGCAGTTGAAGACACTCACTGCCTGAGGCAGAGTGGGGGTGGTGGGGGTGTCCGAGCCCCAGCTCCCAGTTCCTCCACCTGTGTTCAATCAGGCAGGTTCCTTGTCCCTCTCTAGAGGATGTGCAAAATGGCCCCCACCTCACAGGGCTAGGGTGGGGATCAAATGGTGGGATGGCCAGTTTTTTCCATGAACTTGGCTGGACCAGAGTCCTCCATCAGTCAAACCCCCAGCAACTGTTGCCCTGAAGGTATTTTGTACATGTAACTGACATATCTAATCAGTTGAGATAATTCTCAATTATGTGGGTGGGCTTGACTCAGTCGGTTTAAAGTCCTTTAGAGCAGAAAGGAGGATTCCCAGGAGAAGAAATTCTGCTTGGGGACAACAGATCCTGTGCCTGACAGTCTCCCGCCTGCCTGACAACTGCCTGCCTGGAGGACATCAGACCTGCCTAGCCCCACAGTCACATAAGCCAATTCCGTGCAATGAATCTCTTAATACGGGTCAGCTACTGATTCTGTTTCTTGGGTTGAACGCTGATGGATACAAATGGGTCTTAACATGTTAAGAACAGGACCTGGAGCACACACAGAGCTCAACAAACATGAGCTGCCATTCTGGTGGCCCCAGTGCCCTGCTTGGTGCCAGGCAGCCATGAACACATTCCCAGCTCACAGTAACACATGATGTTATGCTCCCATTCCTCAGATGAAGCCGGGAACGGGGTGCATGATCAGCCCACACTCAGGGCGGTGCTGGGATCCCATCACCGGTAGCCCAGCTCCAGCGCCCCATGGCCGGCCACAAAGGTTCACACGCCCACAGCCCCACTGCAGTGACCAGTGAGGATCCCTAACCAGGAGAGGAAGGGACAGTGGCAGCCCTGTCCTCCACCATCCTCCAAACCTAACAAGGTGTAGGCACAAAAAGGGTTAACTGAGAAGGGAACTAGATGGGGGCTGTTGAATGAGAATGAGATGGGTGGGGGGTAGGGACTTGCTCCCTGAGAGATTCTTTCCCCAGCCTGAACTGCAGCCTTCAGGTCTCCTGATGATCAGCAGAAGTCATCCTGATGGACAGGGCTCCCAGGAGTGGGCAGGAGAGGGCAGAAGTGGGGGAGCAGGTGGCACGGACACTCCCCTTTCTGAATGTCAGCTTCCTTGTGGGAAAAGCTGGGGGACCAGCTCCTGTCTCATAAAGTTGAGGTATGACCTTGGGGAGGTTTCTCCTCCTTCCCACGCCCCGCCCCCTGAGGGAGGTTTCTCAAGCTCTCTGGGCCTCAGTTTCCTCCTCTGTAAAATGCCCTTGACCACCAGACCCTTTGCACAGTGCTGCTGGGCTCTGTGCATGAAGGCCTAAGGGCCCATAAGGCACTGGGTGCTGGCCAGTGCCATCGTTGTGGTTGTGCCTGTCATCTCCTGAAGGAATGAGGGAGGGCTGTTTATAAAGTCCATCTACCCCATGATCTCCTCCTCAGGTGGAGTGATGAAATAGCAAGATTTGCCCAGTGACATGAGTGACTGTTATATCACGATCAGAGACCGGAGGTTTGTCCTGGGGAGTGAGTAGATACCTCAGGCTAGATGGGGACAGAAGCATCCTCCTCTGATGGATAAAGGTTCTCAGCAGCTTGGGCATCCATCTCTGAACCTCAGTGGTCCCCCACTCACAGTCCCCTCCCCACAAGGCACTTGTGTCCCAGTCTGCACTGGGAGGGACCCATGCCGGTGTCCCTGCAGGGCTCAGCATGAGTGTGGCACTTGGGGGCCCTGGGAAAACGTGTATTAGATGAGGAACAGGGGGAGTGGGTGAGAGAGGGGTGGCAACGGAGGCAGAGAGTGATGAGGAGGGGTGGGTGGTGAACCAGAGACCCTGCAGGGCAGCTGCTCCTTGGTCAAAGATCCACTTTCCAACCTCATCTTCATTTGCGGAGCTGCTGCTGGCTCCCTGCCACCCACACATGGGGACAGCATATTTTTTTCCTGAGCTAGGTATCCCTGAGTCCGTAACTGGCAGGCTGCCAGGCCTCCGAAGCTGAGCTCGAGGGTGCTGTCCCTGCCCTGTGTGTCCTTCAGGCAGCAGTCCCTCTTGCTTCTGAGAGCCGGCTGGATGATGATTGAGGCCCAAGAGCAGAGGAGCTTCCTCTGGCCAGCCTGGGGTGCCCTGACTGGCTCATTCCTTCCCACTGTTGCCCCCTGCTTGTGCTGCCCTCGCTGGAGCACCCCAGGTCCCCCACTTTCCGTCTTGTGGCTTCCCAGCTCCCAGCATGTCTGCCCAGATCAGGGGGCAATGCTCCAGCTCCCAGTTCTCCCAGTCTTACTCTCTCTTCCCAGTACTGGCCCCTGCCCCTCCCTGATGCCCCCTTTCTGCAGCCTTGACCCTGCAGGCCGCAGCCAGACCAGGGGATGCCTTGCGGGCAGGACATGAACCTCACTCACCGGTGTCCCCAACCCAAGGCCTGCCACATGGGGACACCACAGCTGTTTGCAGTAACACCTATGAATGAATTCCTGGAATGTCCTTCTCCGTCTAAATAATTCTTCCTCATCCTTCCAGACCCAAGCCTCTGCCCAGGGTCTGGGGATTCTGTTTCCACTGGGCAAGGCATTTGCATTCTGAATAACAATACCTTTGGGCAAGAGGTGTGTTTAGAGGAAAGGTGTCTCCTCCGAGTCTATGGTTCCGATGAGACTTGCAAATGATAGGTCCACATATGACTTTTTGGGGGCCCGTGCTGCTTTTTAAAAACCGTTACTAACAGTTGGAATCCAGAAATTTCACACTGGAATCTAGATGTCTGGATTTTTTTGAAAACAAATAAATAAATAGATAAAAGAGAAACTAGAAGACCCAGCAGATCTCATTCCTGCTGGGGGAGGGGACAGGTTAAGAGTCGGATCTGAGTTTTTCTGCTTCCCCCTTCAGGTGGGACACCTGCTCTCAGGACCACTCGGTTCTCATGTGGATCAGGGGCACTTATTTTGTTACCTGCCCGGCCCCTGTGGGCTTTTGAGTTTGCAGCCTCCGCACCATAGTCTTATAAGGTCAGGAAAAAATTTCCAGGGGACAGGGACAACTGCTCCAGGGAGCAAGGGTCCTGGGTTGGGGGAGGGGTGTCCTGGGCTGTGCAGTCTTGTTGTGTGGCCTGAGACACTGTGAGCCTCTGTTTCCCTATTTGCAACTTGGGGGTGTGGAGGGCGGCCCCGTGATCTCCAGTGTCCCTGCAGAGAGACCTCTGGGCTTCTTTAGTGTTTCAGGCACTTACCTTCCACGGGTCTCAGTTTCCCTCTGCAGAGTGCGGAGGCTAGCTTTGCTTGGCAGTGCCTGAAGCTGCAGGAGGGTCACTGTCACTCTGGGTCACAGTGCCCGTGTGGACAATAGCGTTAGCCCTTCTGCTAGTGCTGTCTCCCCGCCAGGGTCCCGTGTATGTCACCAGTGGTCCTGCGCGTTGGCAGGCCTGTCCAGACCATGTTGCTCAAGGGCAGAGAGTAGGCAGGTCCTTGGTTGGGGAGGGGACTGACAAACAGGTCCAGCGCATGGGACTCCTTGTGGGGTGAATGTGTGAGCTCTTGGCGCTGACTTCTGGTCTTAGAGTCTCTGGATGGAGATACTGCTCCTGCTCTGTAGGTCTGGGAAGTTTGACCGGGCTAGTGGATCTAGGCGTCTGAGAGCCACGCATCTGTCTTGATCAGTCTGGGAGCTTTCTTGCCCGTGGTCAGTCCTTCTGGCTCAAGAGCCCTAGACTGTGGGAGAACCAGATCCTGGCATTCTTCTGCCTTGGCCAAGCCCTTCCCCTCTCTGGGTACCCCCCAATGGAAAGCTATGACTAACTCCTTGATGCCTGTGTCATCGGATGAACCGTGCCCTCCCCCTTGTAAGCCCCTTCCCCCTACAATTCATATGTTGAAGTCCTAACCCACAGTACCTCGCACTGACTTTATTTGGAGACAGGACCTTTAAAGAGATGATTAAATTAAACTGTGGCCATTAGGGTGGGCCCTAATTCGTTATGACATGTGTCCTCACATAAAGAGATTAGGACACAGACACGTGCACAAGGAAGGCCACTTGAGGACACAGGGAGAAGGTGGCCGTCTATAAGCTGAGGAGAGCGCTCCCAAGGAACCAGCCCTGCCGACACCTTGATCTTGGTTTTCTGGCCTCCGGATCTGTGAAAAGGCCTGCTGTTTAAGTTCCTGAGTCTGGGGCACTTCATTATGGCAGCCTTGAGCAGACTAATAATAATAAGGCCTATGCCCTAGTATTTTCTGTTCACTCCCGGAAGGGCAGCAGCCACTTGTGGCCAAGTCTGCCTTCCCAACTGGGGCAGGGGCTGGGCCCAGAGCCCCTCAGGCTCTTCACCAACCACAGCAAAGGGGACTCTGCTGCTGGAAGGGGACTCAGCTTGAGGCACCAGACAGACACTCGGGTAAGGCCCAGTCCTGCCAGTGGCCATGTGTCAGAATGAGTCCGAGACATTGCTGGCAGTGCAGAACCTCTGGGCTCTGACCCTGAGGGGTTGGATTTGCAAGTCTAGGGGTCCCGGACAATCTTTGTTTCTAAAGAGTGTTCCCTGGTGGTGTCAACAGGCAGTGGGTGAGTTTAGGCAGGATGTGGAGGTCAGCTGGCCTCAGCTGGGCAGCAGTCTGTCTGGTGTCCGTCCCAGCCCAGGGACTTACCTCCAACTGACGCTCAGTGCTTTTGGCTTCAGACTTCACAGCTGTTTCTGGCTCTTCCAGCAACTCTGGTATCTGGATAATTGGGGCCTCTTTAGCCTTGGAAATGTTCCTGTCCTCCCACCATTGAAGCATCTTCACTCTAAAGTAATGAGCCCTGTGGTTAATACTGTGCTCCATCTCCCCGTCCCCTCCTTGTTCCCAGAAGGAGCCCTGGGCTGGGGGTCAGAAGACCCAGACCCTTTCCCTCCATTTGCTAGTTCTGTGACCAGCAACTCCCTCTCCTCCTCAAACAGGCATACAAATACCCACTCTCTTGGCCTGGATCTTCTCCCTAGCTTCTTTTCCAGCCTCCTGGCCCAGAGCTGACCTATACCTTCCCTGCTCCCAGCCATCCCATGGCTCCCCAGCACCCTCACGACAAAGTCCCAGCCCTCCCCAACCAAGTCCCTTCATGGTGGTGCCTTTATTCAGGTTCTCCCCCAGCCCTGTGATGTCTCAATATGTATATGATTTTTTTTTCTAGACTAATTTTTTACACCTTTTTTCTTTCTCTTAATATTTCCACTGTATCTGTGCATGTTAGTACATTGACAGCCTCCTTAGTCTTTTTCACAGCTGCGTGGTGCTCTGTTGTGTAGATGTATCATTGGTTACATAACTGGTTCCCTTCCTTTCTTGCCCTGGCAACTGCAATTGCCCTGCTCATTGGTCCCCCTGCTTTGCTCAGTCTGGCTCTTCCCCGGAAGTGGGAATGTACATGGGATTTTGTTTGTATTCAGCTGTAATGAAGCTAACAGATTGGGGAATGGCTGCCATTGAACAGACAGTTTGTTATTCAAAGTTCCCAAGAGGTGGGACGTCTAGGGGGTTCAGTTGGTTAAGCATCTGCCTTTGGCTCCAATCATGATCCCAGGGCCCTGGGATCAAGCCCTGTGCTGGGTTCCCTGTTTAGCAGGAAGTCTGCTTCTTCCTCTCCCTTTGTCTCTCTTCTTGCTTGTGTGTGCTCTCTCTTTCCCTGACAAATAAATACATAAAATCTTTAAAAAAAATTCTCCAAGTTCCCAAGAGGGGCACACCATGCCACACAGGGCCACATGGGGAAGCTCCAGGGTTGCTCAGGGAAGTAGAAGGGGGAAGCACATGTGGGAGCTTTTATTATGGTTTCTATGGGACTGGAATGGCACAGTAGGCAAGTTTAGGACTGGCCCACCAAAGTACCTCACCCACCTAAACATTAGTCGAGGATGGCCCTGTGACTGAAGCAGGGACAATCAGAGTCTTCTCTGGACCGATATATCCTCAAGAGGAAGACAAGTCCTGTCTCAGCTAGAGTTGCTGAGATAGGATACAATCATGTGGCTGCTCCTGGCCATCTTGCCACTAGGTGGAGAGAGCCTCCAGGGGTCAAGTACACACAGAAGGAAGCAGAGCAAAGGCATGGGGACAGCAGACTCTTAATGTCAGTCATATGCATACCTAGATCCAGCCATGTCTGAAGTATAAATATTCCCTGTTACGGGCTGAATTGTGTCTTCCTTATCCCACCCAATTCATTCCAACACCCAGTACCTCAGAATGTAACTGTTTTTGAAGAAAGGACCTTTAAAACGGTAATTAAGGTAAAATGAGGTTATATGGATAGACCCTAATCCATGTGACTGTACTTGGATAAGATCTTCAATGAGGTGATTAAGTTAAATTGATGCTTTTAGGTGGGTCCTAATCCAATATGACTTGTGTCCTTGTAAGAAGAGGGACAGGTGCCTGGGTTGCTTATTAAGTGGCAGACTCTGGCTTTTGGCTGGGGTCATGATCTCAGGGTTGTGGGATGGAGCTCTGTACTGGGCTCTGTACTCAGCACAAAATCTGCTTGTCCTTCTCTCTCATGTCCTCCCCCAATTCATTCTCTCTTGCCCTCTCTCTAAAATAAATAAAAATCCAGGGTGCCTGGGTGCCTCAGTGGGTTAAAGCCATGATCCCAGGATGGGATTGGATGAAGTCCCACATCGGGCTCTCTGCTCAGCAGGGAGCCTGCTTCCTCCCCTCTCTCTCTGCCTGCCTCTCTGCCTACTTGTGATCTGTCAAATAAATAAATAAAATCTTTTAAAAATATTAAAATAAATAAAAATCTTAAAAAAAAAAAAGGAGAAGAGGGACAGACACCAGGTGTGTGTGTGCACAGGGATGATCAGGTGAAGTGGTAAGAGGGTGGCCATGTGCAAGCCAATGAGTCTTAAGAGAAACCAATCCTGCTGACACTTGGGGTCTTGGGCTTCCAGCCTCCAGAACCATGAGAAAATAAATCTCTGTTGTTGAAGTCTTAGACTTAACAGATGGTCAATATGTTCCTGTAGCAGATTATGTACAGATGGCTGCAAATTTCTGGCACTCCTCCCATGGCGAAATGGGGTCTATTTTCCCTTCCCCTTGAATCTTGGCCAGTCTGTGACTTGTTCTGAGAGAATATGATGGAAGTGACATTCTATCAATTCCAGGCCTAGCCTTAAAAGGACTGGCAACTTTGCCTTGGAAGGGACCATGACAGATGAGTCTCTAACACTGCATGGAAAGTAAGAGGGGCCCAGGTGAGTCCCGTCCTCCAGCTGTCCACAGCAAAATGTCAGGCATGAGAGTGTAGTCATCTTGGACCCTCTGCCCTAGCCCAGCAGCTAGCTAAATACCACCAAGTGACCTCAGTGGATACCATAGGAAGCTGAAGAATCATTCAGTTGGGCCCTACTCAAATTCCTGATCCATGAAATTGTGCGATATACTAAAATGACCATTGTTTAAAGTCACTAAGTTTAGGGGACTATAATATAGCAACATATAGCAATAACTGTTTCCTTTTTCCTTGAGCTTGCTGAATTCAGCTCTTATTACTCACAACTGGAAGAGTCCTAACTAATGTGACTTATCTCCTTTAACCATTATCCTTCATGCATTATTCCCCAAAACTTTTCCACCTACGACAGTTTAAAATCCCAATACTCTATGCTGTGCCTCCTTCTGTCCTATTCAGGTTCCTTATGCTCTCTTTCAGTCTTTGGTTTCTGTTCCTTGATCTCACAGATGGAGGCTTTGGATCCAAGATACCACATTCTCTAGCACCTTGGTTTCTCTTCCTTTTTTCCCTGCCTCACCGGGAACAATGGCTACCACTCGAAGTGCTCTTTCCCCCAGCTTTCATATCTCTCTGGTGCTCCACCCCATCATCCTTCCATGGCATCCAGCCTGCAAATTCCCAAATCTAGATCAATGCCACCCTTCACTCTTTTTCTTCCAATGACCACTACTGGGAGGAAACATCACACAGCAATGGCATTGTTGCCGCTAATATTGAACAATCTCCAGTCACCATTGGACCTTTGCTGCTGGTCACCAATTATTTCCCTTGTCTTCATGTGGATCCCACTCATTCTCCTCAGTGGCTATTCCAATCATCTCATCCCCATCACCACTTTTCTTGATCCCTTCCCCTCACCCCTGCTCCCACCCACATCTTTCAGCAGATGGCCTCACCATCCTCCTTCACTGTGAAAAAAAAAAAAAAAAGCCCATGGGTAGGAGGGCCTCACCCCACCCACCAGAATCATAAACACTACCTAAAGTGAACAAGAAAAATATAGAACATCTGCCATTGGATTTTGAGAATAATTCTGAGAATAAAGATAAATGACTGCTTTAGAGAGTGCCATTTCAATGGCGTGGTGCTAGTGAGCAGATTGTAGGGGACTGACGAATGTAAGGGTGATGAGAATCAGGCAGTGGGAGTAAGCTCTTCTCTCAAAAAAAATTGGATGGTACATAGAGGGTGTTTGTGGGGCTGAGGTTGGAGAGATTTGGGCACGTTTATACCCTTCAGAGAAAGAACTGGTGAAGAAAGAATGACTGAAAATTTAGGAGACAGAAGAGATGATTAATGGAGTGTGGAGGAGATGGATTCCCAGGCAAAGGAGGTGAGGCTAACCTTGGACAGGAAGAGGGATGCCTCTTTCTCTGAAAAAGGCAAGAAGTAAATCACCAGTGCCAGTGGCAATAACTCTGTAGGTGTTGGGAGTTGCTTTTTTCCTGTGAAGTAGGTAAAACTTGTTGCCGAGTGAGGGGAAGGAGATAAGAGAAGAGGGGAAGGAAAGAAAACATCTGTAATACTGATAAGGCATCATATTGGGGAAGGCTCTCGGGGGTGTGTGGGAGGATTTTTTTTTTTTTTAGATTTATTTATTTTATTTTATTTATTTATTTTTTTAAAAAGATTTTATTTATTTATTTATTTGACAGGTAGAGATCACAAGTAGGCAGAGAGGCAGGCAGAGAGGGGGGGGAAGCAGGCTCCCCACCGAGCAGAAAGCCCGATGTGGGGCTCGATCCCAGGACCCCAAGATCATGACCCGAGCAGAAGGCAGCAGCTCCACCCACTGAGCCACCCAGGCGCCCCTAGATTTATTTATTTTAGAGAGAGAGTGGGGAGGAGGGCCAGAGGGAGAGGGAAGGAAGCAGACTCCCCATTCAGCAAGGAGCTGATGTGGGGCTTGGTCCCTGGACCCTGAGATCATGACCTGAGCTGAAATCAAGAGTCAGACACTTAATTGACTGAACCACCCAGGTGTCCTGTGTGGGAGGATTTCTATGCAGTATGGATGCCACCTTCCCCTACAAGGATGGAGATTCTGAAGGGTGGGGTCCCCTTAGTATCTCCCTTGTATGGACCTTTAACCTAGCACTTGCTTTCTTGTCTATATCCCTAGAAAATGCAGGACATAGGGCAAAAGGACAAACAGAGGAAAAAAGAAAATCTGAGAAATATTAAATGAGAAGCCCACAGTGAAAGGAAATGATGGAGGTAACAGACACGAGAGCACAGATGAAAGAGGCAAAGCAGATGTACCTAACAACAAACAAACAAAACAGATACCCACACTTAGTCACATCAGAGTAGAACCATTACATTAGCACTAATACTATCCAAAAGCCCAGATGGCTGTGGGGGCCCTGAAAAGGCACCCAGCCCAGTGCCAGGAAAGGTTTCCTGGAACACATGATGTAAAGGCTGTGAGCTGAGCCCTTAATGATGAGTAAATGTCAGCCTGGTGAGAGAAGGGAGCAGGGATGGGAGGAGAAGTGCAGAGAAGGGCACTGAGCAGAAGTCACAATACAACTAGAAAAGATGAACTCGATTTAAAGCCTATGTATCTGAAAGAAAGAAAACGCCTATGTATCTGTTGAAAACAGTCTTCATCAAGTGTAGAATACACATTCTTTTTAAGCCTGTGTGGAATGTTTATAAAAACTACCACAAAGAAAATAAAGAATTGAAATAATTCATAGTATTAAATCCACTTATTGGATTTAAGCTAGAAATAAAGAAAACAGGACCATTAGAATACATTGCTTTGTCTAAGAAAATCTCTCCTGGGTTAAAAATAAAAATGGAAATTAGAACTATTTTAACCAAGTGATACTAAAATACTTTATACCAAAGTTTGTGAGATGCAACTAAAGTCGTGCTTAGAGGGAAACTGATAGCCTTACACTCACATATTGGGAGAAGATTGGCTAAATTAAATGATACAAGAGACCATGTTAAGGGGGCAAAAAGAACAGATTGGAAGGATTATAATGAAGGAAATAAATAACATAAATAAATGTAGTAGGTGTTGGAAAAGGCTTGATGATGAATTTTAACCTGATACTCACATGAGGAGGACAAGGAAGAAGAAGAACAGTGCGGAGATGATGGATCCATATATGATGCCCTGGGTCAGCCCTTTCACGAACACACTGGAACCTGAATGCTTATCTGGAATCAGAGGGAAGTGAGAGTGGTATTTTATTTTCTCCTAAGGCTGTGAAGTCTGAGCTACCACTCTTTCCTCTGGCCCTGTGCCCATCCTCATTTTGATCCCCCGGTGTTGTTGTTCTAGCCCAGTCAGTAGACCCCTGCGTACTGACCTGGTAGTAGGAAGACACGTGAAGCATGGATGCCATATTGGTTCTTCCCCTCACAGCGGAGATTCATGAGTAAATCTGGCTCCCCAGTGAGGCTAATGGTGCTGTTGTTCCAGGCACCAATTACCGTGGAAGTCACCTTGAAGATGCTATTTGTGTTGTTGACACTCACAGGAACACCTTCCAACAACCACTGCATAGAGGGTGTAGGGAGCCCATGGAAGGAACAGCTACACTGCAGAGTCTTCTCCAAGGAACAAGAAGCATTAAGCAGCCTTGTGGGTGCTATGGGGAGAGCAGGTCAGTAGTCACCAAGGCACCCTTACTTCCTTTCTCCACTTTCTCCTTTTC
Organism: Mustela nigripes; assembly: GCF_022355385.1. Classification (NCBI taxonomy): domain Eukaryota; kingdom Metazoa; phylum Chordata; class Mammalia; order Carnivora; family Mustelidae; genus Mustela; species Mustela nigripes. Next base: position 4,051,919 of record NC_081573.1, read on the forward strand.
CTTATTCCTATTCTTATTCCTGATTCCCCAGGAGCTTCAGAAAAACTTTCTGGAAGCCCAGAGAAGCTGGGCTTCTCAGACCAGTTTCCCTTCATCCTCTTCCTCACCTGTGTCTGATTCTTGTTCAGCTCTTACCTCTGGTCTTTCAGCCGCTGAAGCCTGGTAAAGATGTGACAGCTTGCCAGACTCCTCCCACCCAACCCTGCCCCAGGACTCGGGAATTTCTCCTGAGCCCACCACTTCTCCCAGACTCTGGATCTTCCTTTGCCCACCAGCACTCACAGATCACTTGGAATACAACCCCGGCACTTCCAGAGAACATAGCTGCGGAGAAATTCAAATGACATCTGAGGGTGGTGTTATAATCCTGAGGCTTCAGGGTGAGGTACAGCAGTAGGAGGAGGAGTTGCTGGAGCCATCTGTGCTGGTGAACATGGTGGGTCAATTCCAGGAAAGGAAAGGGGCTTTGTTTTCTTTTCGGTGCCTTTAATGGTACAAGTCAAAATCATAGGATCCCCAGCCACGAGAATCTCTAGGATGTGGAGCTCTGGTTTCTGGGTCTGCCCTGAAGGGAAAGACAGATTGGACTGAAACAAGGGATCCTCATGGATACTTCAATGACCCACCAGTGTCTCCAGGTTACAAAGCATTTTCTCACCCATAAGTTCACCTGGTACACCCTCCCCACTCTGATAACCTCATGGAACCTGATACTGTTACTGTTGGATATATTTTCACATGGATATATCCCTTCTATGCACTATCTAGGTGAGCAAACTGAGGAGACTTCCTTAAGGAGGCAGAGCTTGAACCTGAATCCTGGTCTCAAGCCTAAGGGTGAGAGAATTTTCTGAGATCTACATTGCCTCTGATTCCTTACCTGTCCCCCAGCCCAGACCTCCTAGGGTCAGTTCCTACAGTGCATCTTCCCTCCCAATCCAACTCTCCCCTCAGGCTCTGCCCTTTCCAGCAGATCTGTGATTGCTTCCCTGTCCACCTCTTACTTGCTGGATGGTGTGGGGCAAATCACTTTCCCCCTCTTTGTATTTCTATCAATAAAGAAATAAAGTTATCAATTGTACCATATATTGTATTATTGTAAAAACGAAATACATAGGATTTTATAAAGCTCTATGAAGTAAAAACCACACAATTACCAGAACATCTTCTTGGACTTGCTCCTTTACAAACCACCCATTTGAATGAGATTGTCATCTGATATGGAGAGTTTTATATCCTCCTACAGGAAGGACTCTTGTGTTCTAGATCTGCACAGAATAAGTATGTCATGGTGTCCCTTTTAAGTACATTGTGGATCAGCAGGGTACAGTCTTGTTCGTCAAGATTTCAAATAGTGTGGAATCTGCCCTTGGTGTTATTATCTATGGTAGCACTGGGTTGATTTATAGCTACACAGGACCTGATATTTTTATTGAGCCAGTAGGCCATGAGCACAGAATTGCTTGGGTATTCCTTGGGAAGTTCAAATATTCAAAGGATTACACACATCTTCTACTTGTATCTTCTTGAGTTCCACCAAAACATGAGAGAGTAACCCTGTGGGGAGGGATTTAAGTTGAAAAACTGACTAACCTAGTGTCCTCCAGTATCCCACTTGTGCATTAAAGGATTAAGCTTACCCTAGAAAGATTTGACCCTTTCCCAGTTCTAGGGAGGTAACCTCTAAGCCCTTGGAATGTCCTCCTGATAAGAGTGTCTATTACCTAGGGCCATGGGTCATGCTGGATAGTCTATATGAACAAAGTGATTTATGGAGGGGACCTTGGGCCATATGTGGTATCAGTTTGACCTCTGGAGGAGCCAGAGACTAAGGTCAGCCATGCCTATGGGACCAGGCCCCCAGTAAAAACCCTGGACACTAAAGCTGAGTGAGATTCCCTGCCTGGCAACACTGGGCATATTGCCAAACATTATTGCTAGGAGAAATAAATACTGTATGCACAACTCTACTGGGAGAAGACAACTGAAAGTTTATGCCTAGTCTCTCCTAAATCCTGCCCTTCATGCCTCTTCCCTCTGCTGATTTTAATCTCCATTTGTTTGCTATAATAAATTGCAACTGAGAATATAACAGTTCTGCTAAGTTCTGTGAGTCTTCCTTGTGAATCATTGAACCTGAGGGTGGTCTTGTGGACTCCTAAGTGTACCACCGCAATTTAGCCTGCTGGGTTTTTCTGTTGTTCTTAGTGTTGGTAGTAATTATATTTTGTGAGGTTGGCCATGTAGCTCCATTTCTGAATCTCAGTTTCTCAATCAGAAAAATGGGCACAATACTACCAATACTACAGTGTTGTGGGAATTAAGAGATATTAACTAAAGATGTACATAGTTCTCTATAATAATTGTAGACTGTAACTTAGCTGTTGGCTCTCACTGAACAAGTATTCTTTTCACTGTTTTCTTCATTTCCCAGGTGACAGGTCCCTTATGTATAAAATGGAAGGAGGCCGAGGCCACTTCTAGTAATGCCATCCTAAAATTATGGTTGTATTACTGACCTGTATAATTGTTTATAGATTTTCCAACACCTTCATAGAAATCAGTTTAAGCCATCCTGATAATGGTTTTTTATAGTCCCTTAGACAGGGGAGAAGCTGGGGCTCAGAAAGGCTAAAGGTCTGCTTCAGGTTACAGAGAAAGGAGTAACAGCATCAACTAAAACCTGGTTTTCTACATGTTAAGTCCAGTATTCCAAAACATCACCACAAGGGATCTCAACACTCTTGGTTCTGGAACACCATGCTATTTCTCTTCTCTAAGACGTGACTTAATAACACCTACTATATAGATGATGGTGTTGAGAAAGCAGATGTGTATACATCTATCATTGAAGTTCTGGAGTGGCATGGGCATGGCATTAAAATGGAATTAGGAGTCAGAGGAGTTGGGTACTCCAATAGCGAAATTTCTAATGACTTGTGGCAAAGTTGCTGAATCTCCCAAGGCCTGTTTCCTCATCTGTGAAATGAGGACAATAATTCCTCAGGGAGCTTTTGGGTAGATGAAATGGGACACACTGTGAGTCACAGAATATGCACATGGAAGACGTCTATTATTTATTATTTATCAAGTACTTAATTCTCTATGTCTTCACCTTACTCAGCACTGTCTTCCACTCCCCACCCATACCCACCTCACCCCCACTCTTTTTTCACTTCCTCAGACACCTCCAACCCTGATTCTCATTCTATTTACCCAACCATAACAGTGGCAATGACATAAGTACCAACAGGATCTCAGGGACAAGAAAGGGCCAGGACCTATCCAGTTGCTGACTCAGGTCTCATCCATATATTGTGGAGGGCAGGATTTGAAAAGAGAATCAGCAGTAAGAGGCATGGGGTGTAGGTTGAGGTAAATTCATAGCCTACTAGGGGCTTTTGTCTCTTCAACCACTCTTAAATTCTGTTCACCTTGAGAATTAGGAGCTTCATGGGAACAGATGCTAAGGAATTTCAAGGATAGAGCAGTGTTTCCGAGACTCTCTCTGGAGCCCCAGTACCATGTCTTTCTTCTTTCTCCTCTTGTCATTACCCCCAGGTCCTTCCCTCTTTGAAGGACCTCAACTGCCAGACTGAGAAGCTTGACCTCTCTCCCAAGTCGATGGGGGAAGTCGTGAAAATCACTTTCAAAGGTTTTGAACCATGGGGAACATATTTGGGTGTCATAAGATCACTATAGATCTGCATCAAGGAGAAAGAAACAGTTCAAGAGGAAGAAACAGTGGCCATGCGGGTGGAGAGGACAGAATATATTTAAGTAGTATTTAAGCAATAGAAGACATGTCTAGGTCAACAGGATAAATTCCAAGCTCCTTTGCCTTGCATTTGAGGCTGTCCATGTTTTTGCTCAAAAAGTTGCCCTATCTCCACTGCTTCTTTCCCTAGCCTCTGCTATTCTTTGCCTGTCAAAGAGAGAAGTACCTTTCCACATATAGTATATACATTCCTGTCTCTGTATGTTTACTTGGGCCACTTTTCTTTTCACTACATTCTTCTGCAACTCTCCCCTCTGCCCACATTCAATCCTAGCCCTCTTTCTAAGTCCAGGTCAAATGAACTTCCATCAGGTAGCCTTCCATGATCTCCACAACCAGAAAGAAGCCTCCATTCCTAGACTCACTTCAATATCCTTATCCATTCATCTCTTTTAGGGCAATGTCTCAGACAAACTCTGAGAAATGCCTACCTGATAACCACCCTCCTGTGTATACTTATAATTTTAAATTTGTTCAGATGATCAACCCCCAGTTAAAAACAAAACAAAATAAAACAAACAAACAAACAAAAAACTTTATTTCTCTGCCTCCTCTACATCCAGGAATGGCTCTATGACTGTTGTGGCCAATACCAGTACAAGTACAAGAAAAATGTCTTGTGTGGATAAAAGCCTATTCAGCATTTACCCTACTTTCTTTACCATTACAACTGAGCTCTGAAGGTCTGTTTTTTGCATATAATGCTAGCTAATGGAATTCCAGACCCTGGTTTTAAAAAAATAAGTTTTCATAATGAAAGGAAACAAGTCTTAGAAAGAATTGAAAAAGATGTTCACTTCCCCTGAAGCTATAAATCAAAAGATATTGTTTTGTGTTATAAAAGGACTCAAGGAATTTGATTTGATATTGTACAAAACTGAGAATGTTTATAAGAATATAATTTATGTTCTCCTTTGCAATATACAGTTTTGTATGAATATTCATGACTGTTGCTGACTTGTTCTGTTCTCTGTTGATACAAATCCGCCCTTGGAAGAACAATTTAAATAAAGTGGTCTTATGAGACTCTAAAGACATTAGAAATTATTCCATGTCTTATGAAAATGATATCCAAATAAAATAGAATTCTGACCAGTTGTCTTATTTGATAATTTCTTGCTCTGATAACAATAATATTGTAACTGACATCTCTGTTTTCTTAAATTGTACACCCATCTGTAGGATTGTACTCTTCTTTTCTCCCACATGTGCAATGCAAATAAAAACTTTGGACTCTGCTAGATTTATTATTAAGCAAATATTCTGAGAGACTTGTCTACTTAGAATACCAACCATGAGGCTACCTGCCAAAGACTTTTGAGATTTCTATTTTTCTGATATCAGCACTACTTTCTCTTTGTTGCTTTCTTCTTTTCCAAAACCTGTCCCTTCTTGCTCCTTCTCCTCCTCTTTCCCTGGAATATGGATGTGATGCTGGAGGTGGAGCAGCCATTTGACAACCATGAGATAACCGTAAAGATCAAAGCCACAGACTAAGGATACCGTAAACAACAATATAGTGGTCCTGGTTCCCTGACAGCTTTGTGGAGCTGCTATATTCACCTTGTACAGCCTACAAATATGCTTCCTCTTCATTCGGTTGTTTCTTTACTTGGGAAACTGGTCAAATATCCTACAAGAGAACTATCCAAGAGTGAGATTCTTGAGGAAAGATCCTACATCAAATAGATCTTTGTGTCCTCCAGGGTCTTAAAAAGGTTCTTGTCTGAAAAAAATGTAAAAGCACATATCTTGATGATTTTCCAACTATTAGTTTCCAGTTTAATTCCACTGGGGTCAGAAAACATACTTTATATTATTACAATTCATTTGAGTTTGTTGAGACTTTATAATTCAGAATATGGTCTAAGTGTTCCAGGAGCTATTGAGTACAATGTGTATTCTATATTGTTGGATGGGATAGTCTATTAATGTCACTTAAGTCAATTTGGCTGATAGTATTTTTTTAAGATTTTATCTATTTATTTGACAGAGAGAGAGCACAAGCACAGCGGGTGGCAGGCAGAGAGAGGAGAAGCAGGGTCCCTGCTGAGCAAGGAGCCTAACCTGGGGCTCAATCTCAGGACCCTGGGATCATAACCTGAGCTGAAGGCAGATGCTTAACCAACTGAGTCAAACAACTAAGCCACCCCAGTTGCTGGTATTCTATATCCATACCATTTCTTTTCATCTGCTTGCTCAGTTACTGAGAGGGGAGGGTTGATTAGCCTAGTTCTCCTTTCAGTTACATTGGGTCTTTATTTTTGAAATTAAAAAATGTAATTAGAAATTAATCCTCAGAATCTAATTGAATATAGTGATTTATTTACAACCTCAAATCAAAGATTAAGGAGAACTCTGGAGGTGATTCCAGATAAAGCTTTGCCAGTAACTCGCTGGAAACTTTAGACAGTGCTGTTCCCTCTCTGGTTCCCCCCCCCCCCCCATTTTCCCCATCTGTAAAAGGAGCAGGTGTTATTGCCCAGGTGTAATGGTCCTTCTGACTTCAAAATTACGATCTTTTCCACGTCTCTTTCCCTTCTCCAGGGCCTGGTGCAGCCATGGGTTGTCTCCACAAAAAACCTCTTTCCTCTTCCCGCTAAATAATCATTTCCCTTTCCAGACTTACCCTCGTCTTGGGTGCCCACAGCTCCAGCCTGGACTGTCCTCAGCACGTCTCCACTCTGCTATTTCCGTGACAACCCAACGTCCTCCTTGAGTTCGGTTAAGGGCATCACGCGGACTTAGCCAAACTCACCATTGGCTGACTTACTACTTACAGGAACTTACTTTCCAGAGGGAGGAATTGATTGGTTGATTTAATGGCTTCCTACAACCCAGATCAACTGACATATGCAATAAGCATGTGTACAACTACTGAGTGACTCACTGGGAAGGGACTAAGGTAGAGGAAACCTAACTGATTAGCTCACTCATAACAAGTTCATTAGGTGGCATGTGAGTCCCCAGCCTTACCAACGTCCCAAGGGCCTGAGGTCACGTGGGGATGTTGCTCCCCCAAAGCCCCACCCCTCAGGCATACCAGTAAGCGTGCACGAATCTCTCCAGAGCCAATCAGAGCCTGAGGATGCGCGTGGGTGGCCGCTGGGACAGGGAGAAACCATGAAGTAGAACCGTTGGTCTCCTGCGCTTGAGAGAGCTTGGAGTTAATGGTGTTTCGTTTATCTTGAGCCAGAGGTTCGAGACCCCGGCCGGCCCTGGAGACGTGGGGCAATCTGTAAGGAACACTCCTCCCTCAAGCCAGTACTTGTGGGCATGCAGGTGATGGGATGTTCCATCTACCAAGGAACAAAATGCCAAGTGCTTGACCCTCAGGGCCCATCAGAAGGCATCTTGGTACCCCTTTTCCTTCCTGCAAGTAGAGTCTCCTTCACCAACGGACCAAGAGATCTGAGGAAGACCCAGTTCTCCATTCTCTGTCAAAACTTATCATGGGGGGTGCTTGGGTGGCTCAGTGGGTTAAGCCTCTGCCTTCGGCTCAGGTCATGGTTTCAGGGTCCTGGGATCGGGCCCCACATCAGGCTCTCTGCTGGGCGGGGAGCCTGCTTCCCCCTCTCTCTCTGCCTGCCTCTCCGCCTACTTGTGATCTCTGTCAAAATCTTTTTTTAAAACCTATCCCCGACCTATTCTCAACCTAGTTCCCTTCCTCTCTCCCGTTTCTCTTCTAGATGGCATTCTCCACTCCTTAGGAGCCCGCTTTCTGAAATTACAAAGCACACAAGGAAATAACCCTCTCTCCATGAGTGAGGATAAAACTTAAACTTCTCACCAGACACTTTGAAGCCCTGAAAGGCCTGTTACCTCAGGATCTCACTCTTCCATCTGGGCTCGGGTGCATAGATCCCCTCTCTGGGCTCTTGGACTCACTAAACTTCTATCCCAGAGCCTAGAATCTGCTGACCCTCTAATAATCCTTTCGGCCTCAGCACAAATGTCATTTTCTCAGAGAGGCCTTCTCTAATTCTCTAATCCAAACTAGGTTCCTCCCCTGGTCCCTTATATTTTCTCATAGTGTTAGGTACTTTTTCTTCCTAGCACTTGTCAATATTTTAAGCTGCAATTTTGCATTTATTTCTTCATTGTGAACCTGTGTAGACCACGAGCTTCATGGAGGAAAGGCCAGTGTCTGGCTTGTTCACTCATTATCTGGCACAGTGTGTGCTCCTGTCTCTGTGGAATGTGTGAACCACATGCCAAAAGGGTGTCCATACATGTGAGGGCTTATATAAATATCTGCTCTTGCCTACAGGATAACCACATTAGTGCTGGATGGAGAACCATTGGATTTACACACAAATAATGCCCCAAGGAAGAGATGACCCTTTTCGTAGCCTCTGAAAATTGCCAGCACCTTGCACCAGAAGGGAATGTCATCCATTCTGAGGGGAACAGTACACAGCTATGGCCCATTCTCATGCCAGATTCCTGTTCTCATTCCTTGTATGACTGCCTTTCAGCCTAGCCAAAAAATATTCCACTGACCTCCTAAGTGGTCTTTTTGCCTCCAGTCTTCTTCTAAGTACATCTTCAATAACTACTCCTAGAATGATCTTTCACTATGTATCTGGCCACTATTTTTTTTTTTTTTAGTTTCAATGGGAGAATTTAGTGATTCATTAGTTGCATATAACCCCAGTGCTCATTACATCAAGTGTCCTCCTTAATGTCTATCACCCAATTACCATTTCTCCAACCAACCTCCCCTCCAGCAATGCTGTTCGCTAGAGTTCAGTCTCTTATGATTTGCATCCCTCTCAACTTTTATTTTTTCCTTCCCTTGCCCTATGTTCATATGTTTTGTTTCTTAAATTCCACATATGAATGAAATCATATGGTATTTGTCTTTCTCTGACTGACTTATTTCACTTAGTATAGTACCCTCTAGTTCCATTCACATCATGGCAAATCCGGCCACTACTTTGCTTCAAACCTTGCAACAGCTTATAATCCACCCACCCACCCCTCCATTCATTCACTCAATTATCCAACAAACATTTTTGAGAGTCTTTTATATTTTAAGAACCATCCTAGGTGCTGCTGGTACAAGCAGAAAACAAGACAAGATCCCTGTTCTTGTGGAACTTACATTCTAAGGGAGTCAGGATTAAGATCCTACCAGATAAAGCTCCAATGCCTTATCCTAGCATTCAGGGACCTCAGGAACTCAGCCTTCCATCTAAACTCCAGTGCATAGACTCCTTCTAGGCCCTTGGCCTCACTTTGTGTCTTTTCTCCACCTCTACCTCTGGACACCACCTTTCACTCACTCTCCACCCATGTATCTCTCAGGGCAGTGTTGAAAGGTCTTATCCAAAGACATATAGCCACTAAGCCCTGAAGTTGGTATTCAATCCATGTATGATGGGTCTAAAGCCTGATCATACAGTAGGTTCTTGTTGGGCTCCTCGCCGAGGGGAGGAGGCGCCCGGGCCAGCCGGAGGCCTCTCCTTGGGGCTGAGCGGGATGGCGAGTGTCGCGAACCCGGAACGCACCCACAGAAGACACCGGGCTCGGGGGATCTGTCGAAGCGGGATCTCACTTTATTGAGCGGGGTTGCAGCTTATATTGGGTAGGGGATGGGAAATGAGGTCAGCGGGGAGAGAGCCTATGGGGTTTGGTTACGTAGTCAGAGATATGCGGAACCGAAACCGCCACGTTGGCGCCAATACTGCCACGGTGGCGCCTTTTCTAGCCGGAAGAGAAGGCAGGCCAGCGCCATCTTTGCTGTGCCCAACAGGTTCTGGGCACACAGTAGGGGCTCAAAAGCTACTTTTAGGTGGACCATGATCTCACATTAATTTTCCCTTCCTTTGACACCATCCCAGACCAGAGCATATTTCTTCTAGTTAACCTGAACAGCAAATCATAGAGTCTGCTGTCAAATGTTCTAAGACCAGGTCCCAAAGTAACCCTATTCAATGGAGAACCAAGGTGAGGGACAGGTGGGGCTTTAGGGATCTTTGGGTTTGTCATAGACTCCAGGGTTTCTGGGGCTGCTGAGAAATCTGTAGACTGTGATAATTCCATGGACAGTGGGGACTCCAGGTAGGCATGTAGTCTTCACAGGTGTCATCAGTTCCAGTTCCAGTTTATTTTGCTTTTTCTGGAAGTTTAGGGTAAGGGATGCTACAGAGCAGGGCAAAGAAAGAAGGATGTTGGAACAGGTCTAGAGGTGAGGTATCCAAATCTTAAAATGGAAATTTCCTGTCTCTCTCTTTGATCACAGAACTACAGTAATGTGGAGCAAGCACTGGCTTTACCTTTTCTCAGAATCTCATGGCTGGAGTATGCAATCCTGTCTTTTCCTGCTGATCCTCCATGTACATTCCCAGCACCAGGAGCCCACCCAGTGTTCCTCAGACTCCTCTGGGAGGTTCTGCCTGACTTCCCCAGGTACGGTTAGTCCCTCCTTCCTCTGGGCAACCATAACCCCCATCTCAGCCCTGTTACTGTAAGGCTACCTTCCTACTAGCCCGATTGTTCTCTGAGGGCAGGGCCCAGGTCTCACCCATTTCCGAGACTCCAGCATTGCCCAACATGGAGGAATTTTGTTGGAATTTAAGATGCATGGTTTATCCACAAAGGAACATGAGTTCCTAGTGCAGTGTGTAAGGAGGGCAGCAGGGCATTTCTGATCCCAAAGACTTATAAATGGTAAATAACAGTGAGGCCTGTCTCTTCCAAGCCCTGCTGAGGATATGGGGTCCAAGGTAAATGAAAGAGTACCTTGGCTTTGAGAGTACCCTGGCTTTAGGAGTACCTTGGTTTTGGGCTGTTCTTCAAGCACTCTGGCTAACTTGGGTCTGTGGCATCTACAGACTGTGTTGACCACAGCCTGCCAAAAACTCAAGAGACCAAAGCCTTTGGTTTCTACTCTGATGTCACAACCACTGTTGGCTCTTTTGACCCCCTTCTCAATATGGATTCAGTGTGAAGGGGTGTGTGTGTGTGTGTACATTGCTGATTCTAATTAGTCTCTATTTCTCTTAATTTTCATCCTTCTTCTTTTCATCATCTATAAGATGATCTGGAAGCACATTCTGGTATTCTAGATGCCCTGTAGGATTGAGGATAATTCCTTTAAACACTGTATGTACCTCTCTTTGTGAGTCTTATTGCCATCATTCTGATAGATTAGATTCCAGACACAATGGATACCCACCAATATTTGGTTCTCTGAAGATGAGCTGATTGTGGATTTTCCTGGCTCTTCAGGCTTCAGAGGCATCTTGGCTTCTTGGCTTGGTCTGACTGTAGGGTTGTTTTCTGCTTTGATTGCTGCAACTTCCTTTGTCAGCTTCATTCTGATATATTTCATTCTAAGGAAGTGACACCCCCCTCCCCTGGTTAGTTCTGGCTTTCTGCCCAGCAATGGGCTCCAGTCTTGACTAGAAGTTCTGGTTTAGAGCCTCAGTGACACCACTGGCTTGTTGTGTTATCGAGGGCAAGCCATACAGCTTCTCCGGGAATTGGTTTTATCCCCTGTAAGATGGGGAGATCTCATTTATCAGGCTGTGGGGCTCAGATGAGGTCAGCTATGAAAGAGCTTTGCAAACTGTAAAGGATTGTTATTGGTTTTTAAGTCCAGCTAATTACACTTTAAAAATAGCTCCCCAGTTTGCCCTGCTGCTTTGCGCCTCTCCCCTTATCACCCCTTATAGTCAGTCAGTCCCAAGTCCATCTCTTTGACTGCCCCTCATCACTTGCCTGGCTCAAACCTGGCTCTCTGCTGTGTAGTCTATGGCAACAGCTTCCGGCCTGGCTTCATGCCACTGGGCCCCTGCTCTTTGGTTTCTGTACAGACACCTTCCCCTAGGAGCTTTCCTTCCCACTTTAGCACCGTTCCATGGCTCTCAACTGAGGATTGAGTCCAAGACACTTGGACTGGCCAGAGGCCCCCCTGCCAAACTCTCTGGCCTGACCTCTGGCAACTCTGCCCTTCTCATTCTGGGCTTCTAGCCAATACATTTAGCCAACTTTCAAGAGTCTTTATGAACTAACATCAAGAAGCCTTTTCAACTTCATTTTTAGCCATTTCCTATCACTCTCAATGTACCTGACATTGTACAAAGACACTGGCAATTCCTCAAATGTGTCTCTGGGATACATATATACTACTTTCCACCAAATAAATGAGTACTCAACCCCCCTAGGCCCACTTCAGACAGTACCCTGGGGATTCCGCTGCCTTCTCCAGGGCTGCCACTTCCTGCTTTACTTTCTCCTTTATGAACTTTGCTGAAAACCTCTGTCTTCGGGACCTGTATGTGGCTCAGCATTGTCCTGATGGCCCTGGACTGTGGTGACCATTTTGTTGCCCTCTTCCCTTGCCAGACTCTAAGCTCCTTGGGGGCAAGGGTCCTGTCTTTCCTTTTCCATGGCAGCCTTGCAGGGCCTGCCAGGTAGAATTTTATCCCTGGTACTCACATGAGTGGGGAGAAGCAGAGGAACATCAATGCTGTTGCAATAGTTCCGTAGACAATGCCCTGGATCAGCCCGTCAATGAAGGTCTTGCTGGATGAAGGACTCTTTCCTGGAAAAAGAGAGTTTGTGAGAAAGGCTTCTCTCCTGAGGCCTTGGAATTGGAGTCAAAGTTCTTCTTCCTCCCCATTTCACTCTTCCTCACACAGTCACTGGGCCCCCTCTATCCTCACTTGGTATCAGTAGGATGCTCAAAGCATGGGTTCCATTTCGGTTCTTCCCCTTACAGAGAAGCTTCGTGCTCTTTTTTGGCTTCTCCGCCAAGCTGATAGTGCTGTTGGCCCAGGGGGCAATTATGGTGGAAGTCACCTGGAGGTCGCCATCTGGGTTGTTCTCATCTACAAGAGAACCTTCCATCCACCACTGCACGGAGGGTGTGGGGATACCATGGAAGGAACAGCTGCACTGCAGAGTCCTCTCCGTGGAGCAAGAGGAATAGAGTAGCCTGGTGGGTGCTGTGGGGAGGGAGGGTCAGCAGTTAGCAAGGCAACCTGACTTCCTTTCTCCACTTCTCCAGGACCCAGCCTTCTCCTTATTTGTGATTCCCAAGGAGCTTTGGAAAGACCTTCTGGAAGCCCAGAGGAGGCAGGCTTCACAGACCAGTTCCTCTTCATCCTCTTCCTCACCTGGCCTGAAAGTGAACACTGGACCTGACTAACGGCAAGGGAACTTTCTGAGGATCTGCACTGCTGACTCCTTACCTGTCCTTACTCCTTACCTTACCTAGCCCCAGGCTAGGCTTCCCCGCCTCAGCTCCTACTTTCCTCTTCCTTCCATCCTTCAGGCTCTGCTCCTTCCTAGCTCCACCTGTGATCAATTTCTCCTGTCTGGATGCTGGTGGCCAAGTCACTTCCCCTCTCTTTGTTCTTTTCCAGTTTGGAAAATAGGGGTATTCGCTGAACCTGTATCCTGCTATCATGGATGTAAAAATGAATGCCCTAAGGTTGACAGTGTTACTAGCTGAATATATGGTAAAGTGTTATCCACTCAATAAACATAACACCTTTCTAGACTTCTTTCTTCCCAGCCCCAGGTTGGCTTTGATTGAGCATTCATCCTAAGCAGAGATTGTTTTGGCATTTTCTGGGTAAGAACATTTGAGCCTGCCTCACTCTATGTAGAACAGGTAGGATATATTGTCCACTTGGTGACTTTGTCAGTTAATAAGGAACGGTCACTCTCTACAAGGTCTCCAGTGAGGAATCAGTTCTTAGTGTTTCCACATACTTTTCCACTGGAGTTGTTTGAGGTTACTAGAAGAAAGGGTTAATTTTCTCTTAAACAGTAGCCCTTGATTTGAATTTTTTATCTGGGTCACTTGGGGGGGGATGAAGAATTTGCAGGGACTCCCCCACTGCTGTCCTCTGGATTATTTTTACATCTGGGAAAGCATGCCTGTGGACAGTGGCTGGCAGATATGGGCAACCTGACTAACCCTGGGCCTTCCAGCTCCTAATGCTCTCATCTCTTCAACCCTGGCTGACTGCCCATCCTCACTCCCAACTATGCTCTCTGGCCCAATCTGCTATTCACCCCAGCCGCTCCCAGCCCTGCCAGAACCCAGTGCACAGATAACTAGTCCGTATTGGTTATTTGGTACCCCACACACTTCTGTCCTCTCTTCTCATACCCCTGCAGCCCAGGCCGCCCCAGTCCTGGAGCCTCAGGAACCTCCAGAACTCACTCGTCCCACTCACCCAGCTGTGGCAGGGGACCTGCCATCGGCAGCAGCAGGGGTCCTCAGGAAGAGGAGGGGCTAGAGCCTTCGCCGCAGCTGGCTCTCACATCAGAGCCGTGTGGTTCAGAAGATGAGAAGATGAGTAACTGAAAGAGGATGTGGAGATAGGAGAGCAGAAAGTATTCTTAGCAAGCCACAGGCTTTAATCTCTGGTCATCCCGGAAGCCTGTTCGCCCTCAGAAGCAGCAATCATACGGGATGAGACGTTCAAGAGCATCAAGGGACAGCCAGCTCCCCTACGACCTCTCTGAGGCCCCAATGCCACGTGTCCTTCTCTCTCCTCTGGTCTTTCCCTCCTAGTCCTAGCCCACTTGGGAGGAGCCCATTTACAGAGTCTTTGGGTTCTGTCTCAAAGCTAATAGGGATTCATGGAAGGGCTGTGTACCTCAGAGGGGCAGGGCCAATCTGGGTGTTTGGAATAACCCACTGCGGACATAGGAGAAATGGCCTAGACTGGAGCAACTCCGGCCAGGTGGCCAGGGAGGAGCCTGGAATGCTGGTTGGGAAAGAATGACATGTTGTAGTTACTGTGTGGGTTGTGAGGGATGGAGAGGGTGGAAAAGCCTTAACAGATCCTTTGGGAAAACGAAAATGAACAGGAATTCCTACTGCTGATAAGAAAAGGTCCAAACTTCTTTGTTTTGTAAATGAGGTTCTCCACAATTTGCCTCACCCTTGCTCTCTGTCTCCCTGTGCCTTTGCCAACATTTTCGATGCCAAAAGGAAAATGCCGCCTTCTCCAATGTTCACCCTCATCATTCTTTTCCAGTCATTCAGGGATTTCTCCCTTCCACAGCTTTTCCTCTTGCAACTCCGCTCCATCCGCATTCACATCCTACTTCAATTTCAGAGCTGAGTTCAGTGCCATCTCCTGCAGGCAGCCTTTCCTGATCTGCCCACCCAGTCAGAAGTGGGTAAATCTCTCCCCTTTAAGAATTACTAAGTTTTTTCATTTGTTGTTTTTTGAGGAAAGAATCTGTTTTCTCCACCTACTAGAGTTACTTGTTTTTGTGCAGCCAGACAACATCTACCTATCCTGCTCCCCGTTCCTAACAAATCCAACTTTGTTTAGGGGTGCAATGTTGAAAGCTAAAGCACCACTTTGTCTAGACTCCTTTGTAGTTAAGATGGGGCACCTGACATTGTTTTAGTGGAAGTGAGCTGGGGATTCCTGGGAAAGTTTTTCTTTCTTGATATTCTCATTTCCTTCTTCCTTGTCACTTCCTTCTCCTTCTTCCCTGAAATATGGGTATGATACTAGAGGTCGATCAGCCATTTGGCAGCCATGACGTAAGCACAAGGATGAATGCCACTCATGAAGGACATTTTTTTTTTTAAGATTTATTTACTTATTTATTTGATAGAGAGAGATCACAAGTAGGCAGAGAGGCAGGCAGAGAGAGAGGGAGGAGGAAGCAGGCTCCCTGCTGAGCAGAGCCCGATGCGGGACTCGATCCCAGGACCCTGAGATCATGACCTGAGCCGAAGGCAGCGGCTTAACCCACTGAGCCACCCAGGCGCCCATGAAGGACATTCTTGCAGAACAATTTGGGGAACGTGGTCCCTGACGGCCTTGTGGAACTGCTGCACCAGCTCCTCACAGCCTATCTCTGTCCATCTCCTTACATGAGAAAGACAAACTCTCATTTGGTCAGGTCACTTTTGTTGGGAAACTAACGAAGTGTCTTAGAAGTGAATCTACCTGAGACTCAGCTCTTTCAGGCAAGACCCTACATCAAACAGACGTTTGTGACCTCAGAAGAGCTTAGAAAATGACCTTTGATAGTCACTGATAAAATGTGCAAATGTCAGTCTCCCTTTTTATGAAACAACCCTCACCTCCCCCCACTTTTTTGACAAGCAGTGACTTAAGAGCAAGAGCCCAGGATTTGAACACCAATTATGTAAGCTATGTCACTGATTCACTGGAGGACCATAGACGAATCCATTCCCTCTTTGGGCCATGAGTCCCTCATTTCTGCATTAATTCCTGGAAAAGGCAGGATGAGGGGATGTGTCCCCAGTCTATAAGACTTTGGGGCAGACCCTGCTGGCTTCTGACTCAACGTGTATTACAGCACCATTGTCCCTGTTGCCTCCATTACAGAGACTGAAGATAATAAATATTAATGTTCCCAGGTTCCCTTACATGTATATCCTGGTAGTCAGGTGACACGGATCTGGTCAAAGAAAAAAACCTTCCCAACCATACTGATATTTTATTGTTCAGAAAGGTCATTTAAACCAAGAAGGGAAAAAGAAAGCAAAACCCTAAAATTGAGCACAAACAATATCTAGTAAACAAATGAAAACAATGATAACAGAACAATTCTGGAAGAATATCTATTTCAAGTAACCTTTGAACATAGGCCTCTGGCTGTAGGGTTTTAAAACCCTACAAAGGGTTTTAAGGGAGACAAAGAAAGCTATCAGTATTGGTATTATAATTTTGAAACTACTTATGTTTTAAAGATTTTCGTAGTAATGAGAAAGAAAAATAATATAAAATACAATAATTTAAGAGAAGAAAGTAAAGTTTAAATTTAATTAGCAATATTGGTACAAACTCTTGGTTTAAAAAAACACATTCTAGGGGCGCCTTGGTGGCTCAGTGGGTTAAAGCCTCTGCCTTTGGCTCAGGTCATGATCTCAGGGTCCTGGGATTGAGTCCTTCATTGGGCTCTCTGCTCAGCAGGGAGCCTGCTTTCCACCCCCACCCTCCACTTGCCTCCCTGCCTACTTGTGATCTCTGTCAAATAAATAATCTTTTTTAAAAAAAGTATTGTTTCTTTAAAAATAAAAAGAAAAAAAGAAAAAAACAAATTCTAGTTCCATATTCTGTTCATTGAAATAGCCTAGAAGCAATGACACATCCATAGTGATAAAAATCCCTAGCACCTATATCTTGGTTTCTAAATAATATCCATAATAATAAGCTGCATAAATCAACTTTTTTATAAAGCTGATTATTAAGTGTTTAAGAATACTGCAAGCCGGTTGTCAAACAGCCATTATTATGATTTAAATTATATAAACTCACAAATTATATTAAAAACAAAGGCAGTAATTACTTGAAACTACTGCCTAATTTTTCTAGCACATCTCAATGTTATCTGTGTTCTTGAGGTTATTTACATCTATTGTATTTGTATGATGGAAATACTACATAATGGTGTGTTACTGGATCTCTTCCTAACTTCATATCTTGAGTTGGTAGCTTGAAACTGTCTATGGTCAGAGTGTCTACACAGTGGAAGTTGGCAATGCTACAATTCAGGGCTTCTTTTTCCCTTTGGAGATCTGGTTATCAAATATTTACTAGCATACCATTGCTGATATTTCCCACTCAAAGGAAACCATTCATCTTGCAACAGCCTTCCATAAACCAAACAGCTCTTTGTTAGTCATTCGAGAGCTATTCACTGCTATCACCCTAGTGGCAATAGGATCTGGCAGCTCCTCAGGTGGTAAAAAAAAATTAAGGGTGAGGGGAGACTACCTGCTCGTGAATACGTTGAGGACCTCCTCATATTCCCTTGGTAGCTTGTTCCTCTATAAACCATTTCCATTTTATTACTGAACTCCTCTGGGCATGGCCTTCCTAATTAGCATGTTTATCCAACATTACCGAAGATAATTATGAGTACTTTAGGTTTCAGGATTATTTTACTTCCTTTAGTATTATGGGCAGGTTCAATCAAAGCCCAATATCAGCTCGTTGTCTCTCAAATGGAAATTTTCTGATTTAAAAAAATCCCAGGAGTGGCCACTGGGTGGTGCTCATTGGCTTTTGTCTGCACAAGGACTCCAAGACTTCATTCTAGTAATTTTATGGTTTGGGATTAGCCATATCCCCAAATGTTGAATATGTGTCATCCAAAATCCAAATAAACCAATCAAACACTAGGCTTCTGACATGCTTTTTTCATCAGATATCTTATATTTTTCAAATTAATAACCTGTGTGAGCTTGGACAAGTTTATTGGTTCCCATTTAGCATGTCCTATCAAAGTGGTTGAAGGGAGGATTTACATGCCTCCTGTTTCATAATACATGTCCTGTTTCAGACACAGTGTCTACTTATATTTAGAAAAAGGAGGAGACACAATGGCTTTACATAAAATCTGTTCAAGTATTCCATTTTTCATCTAAACCCTCATTTTAATCCCCTCAATCCTTGTATTCTCATATCTTCCCAATCTAACTATAATTCTCACTAGGACTCACAATGCATGGGCCTCCTGGTTTAAAGAGTCCCAGAAATTCTTCTCCAGATCATTTTACCACTAATGTACCTATGGCTTTGAGTCTCCAGTTGGGCATGGAGCCAAGGGACCCCCATCTTTTTACCAATCTTTATCTTGATTAGATAATGGAATCATCACCTCAGGCAATTTGAAGTTAGGGTCCCATTGTCACATTTGCCTTCTGGCTTTTGAAATTCCTCTGGCCAGGGTAACTATGGAAGACTTGACTAAGATCCTTCAAAGTTGAGAGACCATCTGGGGTTTCCCCCCTGACCCCACCCACCTAAACTCCCAAGAGCGCTGCACTAAGATCTTTGTTTTGACCCCATCAATGTTCACTCTATTTCTTAGTAAGTGTTTAAAGATTTCCCTCTCCAGGGGCGACTGCGTGGCTCAGTGGGTTAAGCCTCTGCCTTTGGCTCAGGTCATGATCTCAGGGTCTTGGGATGGAGCCCCGCATTGGGCTCTCCGCTTGGCAGGGAGTCTGCTTCCTCCTCTCTCTCTGCCTGCCTCTCTGCCTACTTGTGATCTCTCTCCGTCAAATAAATAAATAAAATCTTTAAAAAAATTTCTCTCTCCACTGGGATGAGTTCCTTTGACACTTCCCTTCATCTTTCCTTTTTTTTTTTTTAAGGTTTTATTTATTTATTTAAGAGAGAGATTGCATGACTGGGGGGAGGAGTAAAGGGGAAGGGACAAGCTGAGCATGGAGCCCAATACGGGGCTTGATCCCACAACCCTGAGATCATACCTGAGCCAAAATCAAGACCCAGATGCTTAACTGACTGAGCCACCCAGGGACCCCTCCCCTTCATCTTTCTTCTTTCTCCTGTGAATCACTCTAATTTTATTTGCTACCTGTTGTTTCAACATGGCTTTTCTCTTTAATAGCAGATGTGAAGCTAGCAGCCATAGCTCAGACTGGACGGAGCCTAAGCTTGGCCCAGTGTTAGCCCTTTTCTTTACTTTCATTTTTGCTATTACAGATAAAAATAACCAAAAGATTGTATAGTTAGCTTGTTTCTTGAGATTCTGAATTTCTTTATGCATCCAGTAAGTCAACTCTTCCAGACAAAGTTGGATCCATATAGTTTTTTTTAAAAAATTGGTAACATTAACCTTCTAAAACTATTTGCAGAACAGTTGCATTTTTGTGCCAACAATTGACTATGGGGACAAGAAAGTTTCATCCTCTCCTGACTTCACATCCTTGGGCTTGCGCTTCCCAACACTTATGTTTCATTGAGCCAAGTTCTCACAAATCAAATTTCTGATGTCAACTACGAAGTTAGTGAATAGTCTAAAAAGATGACCTCACTTCTGACATCAGCTGCAGATTTCAAATGTCTCTAAAACCACCCTCACTTCTAACACCAACTGCAAGTTTTAAGGTCCTTGAGACTACTCTTTGGTTTGATAATTCACCAGAAATACTCAGAGAATTCCTGAAAACTGTTACACTCATGGTTATTGTTTGTTGCAACTAAAGGGTTCAGATTAAAATCTGCCCAAAGAAGAATCACATAGGCTGAGTCCAGGAAAGTTCCAACCAGAGTTTCCAGCTGCCCTTTCCTTGTCATGGATAGTATAACTAACATTTCCTGGTAATGATGTGTGACAATATGCATGGAATATGACAACCAAAGAAGCTCACCCAAGCCTGGTGCCCAGAGGTTTTAGTGGCCCTTCATCATATGGTCATGATTGACTGCCCTGTGGCTGATCTTAAGTCTCCATCTCCAGCGACTGCTTCTTTTTCTTTTAAAAGATTTTATTTATTTGAGAGAGAGCATGCACAGGAATAGCGGGAGGGGCAGAGGGAGAGGGAAAAGCATATTCCCTGGTGAGCCAGGATCCTGACATGGGGCACGATCCCAGGACCCTAAATCATGACCTGAGCTGAAGACAGCCACCTAACTGACTGAGCCACCCAGGTGACCCTCCAGCTCCAGCTCCTTATGAAGGTGATCTGATACCATATGATCCAAAGACCCCATTCTAAATCATATTACATGATCTGGTGTGGCTAGCCCCTGCCGCTAATTACATTTTTGGACTATTCAGTGTGATGCCTCCAGGCAAACAAAAACATCCTATCAGGCATGACATTCTAGGGACTTCGAGAGACTATCTTCCAGAAGCCAAGGGCAAAGGCCAGACCTTTCTTCAGGCTAGGTTAAATACGTTAATACACAAAATGATAAGTGCCAAATCCAAGGTAGCAGTTATTTCCAAGTTTGGGTGAAATATATTTGGGGAAACGAGACACAAGAGGCAGTGCTTTAAATTTTAAGTTGGGTAGCAGATATATGCTCTAATACTATTTTACACCTTCCTATTTGTCTGAAATATTTCATGTAAATGAAAATTTGATCATTGTCATTTATACAAAAGCTTTATATATGTGTATTACATGTAAATATATATGCTCATATATAAGTTATATGTTCATATGTAATACATAAATAAAACAAAGATCTGAAAAGATACATAATATGCTGGTACCAGTACTTACCCATGAGTAGAGCAGTGATTAGAGAAAAAATGAAGTAGGATTGTCAGTTTTATTTCATACACTTTGGCATTGTTTGCCACAGAAGTTTGCATTCATGTATTACAACCAATTCTTTTCATAAAGATGACTTAGTAAATGAAAACAAAGACAGGATTGCATAATTAGACCATAATGAAATTTCAATATATTTTAAACTAATATTTATTTAGCTACTAAAATCCTGCAACTTCCCACATACATCATCCCATTTATTCCTCCCAACAATCTGAGAGACTGAATATACAGACAATGGCCATACCGTATGTGACACTTGAGCCTCAACTATGTGGCGTATATGACCCTGAGCCTCACTTTGTAGTCACAAGTCCAGGAAGTCCACAAATCACAGTCTCTGCAGCAACTGGCCCAGAACACTCAGAACTTTGTCAATGAGTACCAAGTTCCCTATTTTGGGCCCCTGCTTCCAGCTGAGAACCAATAAAAAGTCAAATCTGCTCCCAATCCAATCACATAAGGTGCCGCCACTTCTAACTGGCTAAACTTCAGCTTCGCCATGATCACAGTCTCTAATCTGACCCTATCAGAAACTTTTTTTTCCCATGATGCTGCCTGCCTTTGAGTCACTGGCCGAATGCAAGGGCTGGTGGCTGACTCTCTTGTTACAGCAAGCTCTGAGTAAGTAATTTGTTTGTTCTCATTTGGGTAGTCTTCATTTATTTCCAGAAACTCTGAGGAATTAAGTCTTATGATTTCCCCCTTATGGGGGAGGAAACTGAAGGTTGGAGAAATAAGTGATTTTCTCAATGCACTGAGCAAGTGTAGTTAGAGACAGATTTAAAACTCAAGTTCCTCTTTCTCCATACCAACTGGCTATCTTTCTCTCTCTCTTTCTTTCTTTTTTTCTTTCTAAGATTTATTTATTCATTAGAGAGAGAGAGAGAGAGAGAGAGAGCACAAGCAGAGCAGGGGGGCAGAGGGAGAGAGAAAGAGATTCCCGACTGAGCAGGGAGTAGAAGGACCCTGAGATCATGACCTGAGCCGAAGGCAGATGCCCAACCAACCGAGCCACCCAGGCACCGCCGCACACCAACTTTCAAGAGAGCAGAAAATGTGTAAACTACCTACATTCTTTGGCCAACAGGCAAGTGTAGAAAGTAAAATTAAAAGTTTAAGCATCCTTACTCTCAACTCAGAAGAAGGAAAAAAATCAATCACCTCAAACTTAGGAAACACATCTCTAAATCAAATGAAATTGTACCTAGGAAGAAATCAAGAATCAAAACCTTAGAGTCCTTTTTGACTACTCTCTTTTCTCTCAAATTCCATAGCATGTCAGAAAATCCTGTTGGAACAGCTTTTATTTTTTATTTTATTTTTTTAAAGATTTTTAAAATTTGTCAGAGAGAGAGAGAGAGAGAGAGAGAGAGAGCAAGCATGAGCAGGGGGAGCGGCAGGCAGAGGGAGAAGCAGGATTCCCACTGAACAAGGAGCCTGATGTGGCACCTGATCCTAGGACCCCAGGATCATGACCTGAGCCAAAGGCAGACGCTTCATCAACTGAGCCACCCAGGCATCCTGGCACTGTTTTAAAAATATATTCAAAATCTCACCACTTCAAATCAGTCCACTGTGACCATCCTGGCCCAAGCCACCATCCTCTCTCACCATGTAGCCGGTTGCTACAGTAACCTGCTCGCTGGCCTTGTGCTCTACCTTTAGTCCCTGTCCATTCTATTCCCCACAGTGGTAGCCGGAGGGAACCTACCAGCATTTCAGCAAGCTCCTGGCCCTTCTCTGCTCAAAACTCTCCAGTGATTCTCATCTCAGAGAAAAAGTCAAAGTTCTGCATGTAGTAGCCCTCTCCTTTTGTTTCTCTGATCTCACTACCTGCCACTCTACGGAGGCTCTCTACTTCCAAACACAGTCTGCTCCCACTAATGAATTTCAAGAAGCCCAGTCCCTAGTGATGGCACGCTCCTTCATTCCCTCCAGCAACCAACATTTTGAGCACCTCCTTTATGCCAGGCATGGGGATAAGGTGGTAACCAAGAATGAGACAGCGCCTGTCCTCATTCTAGTATGGAAGGCAGACAGTAAACAAGTTTGCAATCAAGCTAATTTGATAGCTATTAAGTACTATGCAAGAAAAATAATGCAGGATAATAGGATAGAGGATTATGGGATGGGGGACAGTGGGGAGACAGTTTAGATAGGGTGGTCAGAAAAGACCTCTTTGAGGAAGTGACATCTGAGCAGAAAGCTAGATGGAGGAAAGCCACACCTGCTCCCTTTTTGCACTGCCCATACCCAACCTTCTCTGATTTAAAACTCCATTTTGCACGTGGGAACCCTGTCTGGGTTCTGGCCCAGGCTCTGCTAGTAAATCACTGAATAACCTTGGTCAAATATTTTCTGCTGCTTTTCCGTCGGTCTCCTCATCTGTAACACCCGTGGGTTTTATGATTTGAGATGTAGTGATCCATCCAACTCTAAAATGCTAATTCATTGATGCTCTTTTCTGCCAGGCTTTACACGCAGGATGACTCCTCAGGCATCCCAGCTGCTTTCCTCCCCTTTACCCTTCCCTGGGCCCATCATTTCTCCTCTCCAGTTTACCTTCGGCTCTTGTTCCAAGGGCTCCTGGCTAGACCGGCCTCAGCACACTTTCTTGCGTCTGCGCGTTTCCTTGGCGGAGTCCCAGCGGCCCAGAGGGCTTTCCAGACTTGCTGAGGGAAGCTCTCACTTTTGGACGACAGACCTACTTAGGCTGACTGGAAAGCTGATTTTCTAGAAAATGCCGGAGACTAACAGTGAAGCCGATTAACTTGCTTTCACTTGGGATAACCACGGGACCAACGACTGAGGGCTTTACCTGGGGATTAACTTGTTAAGGGACTGGTTCAGAGGGAGCGTGTGAACTAACAGGGCGGCTACAGAGCAGGCGGATTATTGGATTAACTCATTCACTGGTCTGCAACCCAATGACCTGTGGACTCCTAAAGGCACTAATATGATCATTACCAACCGACCGCTTGGTGACCCCCGGGGGGGCCTTGAGGCTGACCAGGTGACCCACCAGGTGGCAGGCGGAAGGCAGTCAGGCCCCATGAACGGACGGACGGACTGAAAAGCAGGTGGTTGCTCTCAGGGGGCGGCCGCGTCTGACTGACACCCCCCCCCCACCAGAGACTCGAGGCGCCGCCCTGGAGCCTGAAGGTGTCGCCCCCCACCACCCCCAACGAACCTGACTCCTGAACCGGGCACCCACCGCCTGACTGAGAAGCCCCGCTTTCCTGTAAGCCCAGTCCGGGCAGGCCCAACGCAAATCTCGCACTCAACGGCTGCCAGAAGAGCCAACAAGCTAAGACAGGCTCGCGACGCCAAGAGACTTTGCTCTGCGGCGCGGGGAAGGCTGTGGGGGAGCCTGGAGTCTCGGTTGGTTCTGCCCTACCGCCTCAGATGGGTGTGCCTAGCCTGCAGCCAATCAGCAGTTGATGGGATTATTCTACAGCCAATCAGCGACTGGATAGGCCTACCCTGAAGGCAATCAGCGACTACACACCCATTCCGCAGCCAATCAAAGGCTGCACTCGTCCTCACGCTGCAGCCAATCAATGAGGCAGCTGTAGCCCGCAAGCAGGACTTGAGCCAATCAGGCGGTGCTGTGGGAATGTGGATGCTTTCTTTTTATTTTTATTTTATTTTTATTTTTATTTATTTATTTGACAGAGAGAGATGACAAGCAGGCAGAGGCAGGCAGAGAGAGAGGAGGAAGCAGGCTCCCCGCTGAGCAGAGAGCCCGATGCGGGGCTCGATCCCAGGACTCCGAGATCATGACCTGAGCCGAAGGCAGCGGCTCAACCCACTGAGCCACCCAGGCGCCCCGGATGCTTTCTTTTTAGAGAAGCTTTTCTTGATGTTTCTAATGAAAACTACTCTACTACCTTCCTCACTCAGGAAGTTCCTGAGTTCCTCAGAACTTCGTTTAATGAGTTCTGCTCATTAAACACGTTCTTAACCACTGAACATTTCCTTTTTCCACTGAACATTTTCAAAAACACTTATTGCCACTAAGTTACAGTTTTGCTTATGGTTTGACTCCTTCACTAGAAGGTAAACTCACTGTAAGCAAAGTTTTGTTTTGTCTTTTTTCACTGTGGTTTCTTGCATGCTTGGAATATTGAGGATATTTAATATTCATCGATATGTTTTCATTTAATCTTGGACAAGCCGAGGGGACAGGAACTCAAAGTTTCATGTTGGCAGTATCAGATTCATCTTACTGAAATATAGCTCTGACCATGTCTCCCCTGTACATGTTCTATCTCCCCTACCAGACTGTAAGCTCCTTTGGGGCAGGATCTGTGTTGGAGTCATCTTTGTATCTCCCACAGTACCTGTCAATAAATATTTCTTTTCTTTCTTTCTTTTTTTTTAAATATTTTATTTATTTATTTTTAAAGATTTTTATTTTTATTTTTATTTATTTGACAGAGAGAGAGATCACAAGTAGGCAGAGAGAGAGGAGGGAAGCAGTCTCCCTGCTGAGCAGAGAGCCCAATGTGGGGCTCGATCCCAAGACCCTGAGATCATGACCTGAGCCGAAAGCAGAGGCTTAACCCAGGCGCCCCAATAAATATTTCTTAAATGGAAAACAGCAATAAAAAAATTTCAGGTTAGGCATGTGTTTAGTTGGTGAGATACTGCCAAAGAATTTTCCAAGTGGAAGAGCCAATTTACACTTAACGCCAGCAACCTGTGAGTTAGAGGTGCTCCACATCCTTGTCAACGCCTGGTAATAGCTAATTTTTAATTTTAGCCATTCTGGTGTTTTTGTAGTGATACTTTATTGTAGTTTTAATTGCACATTCCTGAAGGGTAATGTTATTTTTATGTTTTTTAACTGAAGTTTAACCAACATACAATGAGGTATTAGTTTTAGGAGTACAATATAGTTGTTCAACAATTCTATATGTACTCTTATAGAGTACATATCTTACAAACCCTTATAGAGTACATATAGAATTGTATATGTGCAATTCAAATAAATTGCCTAACTTCATGTATTAAGAAACTAGATGAAGAAGAATAAACGAAACCCAATGTTAGCAGAAGGATTGAAATAAAAAGATTAAAATGGAGATGATTAAAAGAGAATGGAGCAACAATACTCCATTACTCATCACCTTAACTGTATAGTTTAATTCCCATTCTTTACTTCACTCATCTCCCCACCACCTCTCCTCTTGCAACCACCAATTTGCTCTCCATATTTAAGAGTGTATTTTGGGGGGGCACTTGGGTGGCTCAGTGGGTTAAGCCTCTGCCTTCAGCTCAGGTCATAATCCTGGGGTCCTGGGATCGAGACCCACATCGGGTTCTCTGCTTAGCAGGGAGCCTGCTTCCCTTTCTCTCTGCCTGCCTCTTGGCCTACTTGTGATCTCTCTCTCTGTCAAATAAATAAATAAAAATTTTTAAAAAGAGTGTATTTTTTGTATTTTTTTTGTTTGTTCATTTGTTTTGTTTCTTAAATTCCAGATTCAGATATCTGATTTGCAAATATTTTCTCTCGTTCTGTGGGTTGTCTTTTCACAATGTCAAAAATGTCATTAGAAGCACAAAAATGTTCAATTCTGATGAAGTTCAATTTTTTAAATTAACATATAATGTATTATTAGCTCCAGGGGTACAGGTCTGTGAATCGCCAGGTTTACACACTTCACAGTACTCATCATAGCACATACCCTCCCCAATGTCCATAACCCAACCACTCTCTCCCTCTAGCTCCCCCCCAGCAGCCCTCAGTTTGTTTTGTGAGATTAAGAGTCACTTATGGTTTGTCTCCCTCCCAATCACATCATGTTTCATTTATTCTTTTCCCACCTCCCAAACTCTGCATGTTGCTTCTCTACTTCCTTATATCAGGGAGATCATGTGATAGTTGTTGAAGTTCAATTTTTATCTGACTTCGCCATCAGGATAAACTTGGCCTCATTGAATGAGTTAGGAAATATTCCTTTCTCTTTGATCTTTTTGAAAGAGTGTGAGAAGGGGTGGTATTAATTCTCCTTTATTTTTTTTCTAAGGATTTTATTTTTAAGTCATCTCTACAGCCAATATGGGGTTTGAACTTAGAACTCCAAGATCAAGAGTCACATACTCTACCAACTGAGTCAGCCAGGCATTCCCAATTCTTTAAATGTTTGATAGAATTCACCCATGAAACCATCTGATCCTGAGCTTTTCTTTGTTGGGAGGTTTTTGTTTTTGCTTTTGTTTTTGTTTTTTAAGATTTTATTTATTTATTTATTTGACAGAGAGAGAAATCACAAGTAGGCAGAGAGGCAGGCAGAGAGAGAAGGGGAAGCAGGCTCACCACTGAGCAGAGAGCCCTATGCGGGGCTCGATCCTAGGACCCTGGGATCATGACCTGAGCCGAAGGCAGAGGCTTTAACCCACTGAGCCACCCAGGCACCCCTGTTGGAAGGTTTTTGATTACTGATTCAATCTTACTAATTATAGATCTATCAGATTTTCCATTTGTTCATGATTGAGTCTTGCTAGTGTTTATGTGTTTCTAGGAATGTCTTCATTTGTCCAGGTTACCCAGTTTGTTAGTGTACAATTATTCACAGTATGCTTTTATAATCGTTTTTTATTTTGGTAGAATCAGTAATAATGTCCTCACTTTTATTCCTCATTTTGTAATTTGAGTCTTTTACTTTCTTAGTTGCTCTAGGTAAAAGTAGGTCAACTTTGCTGATCTTTTTCAAAGAACCAACTTCTGGTCTTGTTGATTATCTCATTGTTGCTCCATTCTCTTTCAATCATCTCCATTTTAATCTTTTTATTTCAATCCTTCTGCTAACATTGGGTTTCATTTATTCTTCCTCATCTAGATCCTTAATACATGAAGTTAGGCAATTTATTTGAAGTCTTTCTTCCTTTTTAAGGTAAGTATTTATAGCTTTCCACTTCTCCCTGAGCACTGCTTTCACTGCATCCCATGAATTTTGGTATTCTGTGTTTTATCTTTCTTTTGCCTGAGTTATTTTCTAGTTTTCCTTGCAATTTCCTCTTTGACACCCTGGTTGTTTAGGAGTGTGTTTTTTTATTTCCACATATTTGTGAGTTTTCCAGTTTTCCTTCTTGTCATCAATTTCTAGTTTCATTCCACTGTGACCAGAAAAGATGCCCTGAATCATTTCCTTCTTTTCAGATTTATTCAAACTTGTTCTGTGGCAAGAGGAATCCTCCTTCCCCTATTGCAATAATCCTCCTTTTCTTGTTGCAATAATCCTTTTGAACAAAGTTTCTATCTAAATCCATTTATTTTTTTAATGTGGCAGACTGGAGGATGAAGCCCGGCTTTCTCAGCCTGGCTACAGGGGGCCCTTGGAGACCAGATGCCAGCCAGAGTTTCAGAGGGAAAATTAACCTTGTCTCCTTCACCTCAGGTTCCACCTATTGCAAACTGACTGTCCTTGCCCAAAAAGCTGCCAGGTCAGCTCCCACTTCCTTGCTTTGTATCTGATGTTATCACTACCTGGGCTGCTTTTTCCTCCTAGGCTTGGCCAACTCCTGCTTGCCCCTCAGGATGGAGCTTGAAAAGAGTTTCCCCTCAAAATCCTTTTCTAACCCTCTTCCCACCTCTGAGGCAGAGGTCAGAGCTTTCACCCTTGTGTCCTCAGACCATGGGCTCAACTTATCTGTTTAATATCCTATTCCCATCTTTATAGAGGCCTCATCATGCTGTGTTTTAAAGGTTGTGTATTTCTGTCCCTTCCTTGAATCCAATGGATGAACTTGAGCTCTTCTGAGGCCGAAACAGTTATCTTCTTCGCCTTGGTGTTCCCCAAATAGGCATGCAGTAAAAGTTTGGAGAATGAAGAAATGGGAAGAAAAGTAGGGATTTCTCAAGGTGTCCCTCACAGATGTTATGCAAAGTAACGGACTGTACTCAGTTGTTTTGTAACTGGCCAGGAGTGAAGTGGTGTTTGTGGTGACCTTGAAAAGAAGAACTAGAGAAAGTTGGTCATTCTGTTGAAGTATCTGTATGAGTGCAGAGAAGGGTGGCCCTAACCCAGTGCTTCTCAAGCAGTGACCTTTGTGCACCAACCTCCCCACTCCATTTACACTTGGCAATGTTTGGAGACATTTTTGGTAGTCAAAGATGAGTAGAGGAAGCTCCTGACATTCTGGGGGTAGAGGCCAAGGCCATTGCTTAACATCCTACAGTGCACAGTACAGCTCCCCACCATGAAGAATCATTCAGTCCCTAATGCCCAAATACCAATAGCACTGAGGTTGTTAAACCATGCCCTAATCCAACACATGGGAAGCTACAGCGCAGGGGGTGGGAATCAGGGAGGAAATGCAGCTTGTCTGAGGAGGTGGATTTGAGGGGGATCTCAAAAGATAAGTATGTGCCATAAAGATGGAGAAACCCCTTTATCCATCTATTGCAGTGAGATGGAACCATGTGAAGGAAGCATGGAGAGCACAACAGGGCATGGATGTTCTGGGAGTGACAAGGATGTGGCTGAGGTGTGTGAAGGATGGTGGTTGAGAGAAAAGGGTGTGGTAGGTGACAGTGAGATTGTGAAAATTCCTGAGTTGCTCTCATTGGAGTTGACCCCTCATCTGGAGGGAGAGGGGCAGTCACAGAAGGATGTTTAGCAGGGGAGGATAGATGGCCTAATGGGGAACCTAGAGGCTGAGGAGGCAGCTGTTTTAATGGTCCTGGGGAGAAAGGTCAAGAAGACCTGATCCAGGCATGCGGGGGGCGGGGGGGGGGAGGAGATAGATCGGGAACTTGGTGACTCATGGGAATGGGCGATGAGAGAGGGGGAAGTGAAACAAAACCCCTGGATGTGAAGACTTGAAATAGGCCTTACACTTCTCCTTCCTCACTTGCACATTAATGGCCTTTCCCTGGGACCACAGGGTTAGTCGCCCACTTGATCAGGGTTGGGTAGACAACTTGATATCGTGCGTCTATAAATTGAAGCCTAGAGGTCATTTGACCAGTCAAAGGATTGCCTGGGCAGCGTTCGGCCCTTGGCTGAGTTCACTTTGACCAGTATCCAAGAGTTGCTCACCACACACTGGGGACAGAGCCTCCCTGTGTGCATTAATTCAGTGCATTCTCAAAACCACCAAATGAGCTAGGAAATGTTGTTATCTTCATTGGAGGGAGGAGCAATCGGAAGCAGCAACAGGTCAAGTGGTGAAATGGGCATTTGAATAACTTTGAAGAACTTAAGTCATTTTTCTTAATTAAGGGGAAATTCATGTAACATAAACTAGATGATTTTTTCATAAACTAGATGATTTTTATTTATTTATTCCTTTAAAACTAGATGATTTTTTTAAAGATTTTATTTATTTATTTGACAGACAGATCACAAGTAAGCAGAGAGGCAGGCAAAGAGAGAGAAGGGAGGAAGCAGGTTCCCTGCTGAGCAGAGAGTCCGATGCGGGGCTCGATCCCAGGACCCTGAGATCATGACCTGAGCCAAAGGCAGAGGCTTTAACCCACTGAGCCACTCAGGCTCCCCTAAAACTAGATGATTTTAAAGTGAATGATTTAGTGGCATTTAGTACATCCACCATGTTGTGCAACCGCCACCTCTATCTGATTCCAGAACGTTTTAGTCACTCCAAAGAGGAACCCCACACCGACTAAACATTCACCCTTTCCGCAGTCCATGGCAGCCTGTAATCAGCTTTCCATCTCCATGAATTTACTTATTTTACGTATTTCATATAAATGGAATAATGAAATAAGTAGCCTTTGTGTCTGGAGTACCCCACTTAGCATATTTTTGAGGTTCATGCACATCATATGTATCAGGACTTCAGCCTTTTTTTATGGCTGAATAATACTCTGTTTTAGGGATAGACCACATTTTGTTTTTGCATTCATCCGTTGATGGGCATTGGGTTGTTTCCACGTTTTGGCTACTATGAAGGGGCTTAAACATTTAACCAGTGTCCACTACCAACATCACAAAAACCACTTAGACGGTCTCTAGACCCTGTGATTAAAGATTAATGCAATGGTGGAGAGATTAATGTGATCTCCTTCCAGAGGAGGGAGCTCCAGAGTCTTCCCCAGGATAGCAGGAAGGGGTGGAAGAAGGCTTAATGCTGCAAGTTGGGCCTTGAGTACTATTGGGGCACTTTATACCATGGCCAAGGGGACCTCATGGCTTCCAGTGGGGGAGGAAAAGATGCAGACTCATGAGATTCAGGAAGCGATTCAGACAGTGACCTCTTAGAGGAACAGCCAGAGAGGAGTGTAAATTGGAGAAGAGGAAGAGACCTGTTTCACCAGATCCCAGTGAGTGCCAGACCAGAAATTGTGCCCTGGTGGGACATAGCAGTTAATGGAGACATGGGAGCATGATGCCCTCCTTGCTAAGATGGTGGGTATCAGACAGCATGTCCTGTGGAACATTCCCACATCCTGGAGGGAGAACCTAGGGGAGAACCAGACATGAGGAAAGACATGGAGCCAGTCTGGGATGCATTGAAAGTGAGGAGCCTGTGGTCCTTCAGTGAGACATGTCCAAGAAAACATGCAGGTTTAGAGTCCAGGAGAGAGCTCTGGGGTAGAAATACAAGCTGGAGGCCCCAGCAGAGCCTAGGCATGTTGTCCCCTTGCACCTGAGTGGTAGGCATTTCAGAGGTTTCCTGAGCCCACTTCATGTGTTGTGTCCAAGGCTGAGTTCTAAAAGCACAGGGCCAGACATAGTCCCTGCCCTGGGGGAGCTTAGAGTTGGTGGAAATCAGAGTTAGATAATTACAAGGATAATATTTTTAAAATCTTTTTAAATTTTTGTTTATTTATTTGAGAGAGAACATGTATGAGTTGATGTGGGCAGAAGGAGAAAGAAAGAAAGAGAAGCAGACTCCCCTGAGCCCGGTACTAGGCTTGGTCCAGACCATGAGTTCATGACCTGAGTGGAAACCCCATCTTTTAAAAAAATCTTAATGTAAATTCTGTTAAAGAGTACTATTCAAACAGAAAAGGGCACAAACCACAAATGTTTTACTCAAAAATGTTTCAGAGAGTGACCACATCTGAGCAGTTAGGACCCAGATCAAGATACAAATCATTACTGGAAGACCTCAGGAGGGCCCCACTGGACCCTTCCTGTCACTACCCCCCAATGGCAACCAGTATCTACACTTCCAATGGCAAAGATTAGTTTTGTCTGTTTCTTTTTTAAAAATTATTTTTATTAACATATATTGTATTATTTGCCCCAGGGGTACAGGTCTGTGAATCATCAGGCTTACACACTTCACAGCACTCAGCATAGCACATATCCTCCCCAGTGTCCATAACCCCACCACCGTCTCCCTCCTCCACTCCCCCCAACAACTCTCAGTTTGTTTTGTGAGATTAAGTGTCTCTTATGGTTTCTCTCCCTCCTGATCCCATCTTGTTTTATTTTTTCCTTCCCTACCCCACAAACCCCCCACCCTACCTCTCAAACTCCTCGTATCAGAGAGATCATATGATAATCATCTTGGTTTTGTCTGTTTCGAAACCTCACATCAAAGATGTCACATAGTGAAGACTCTTGCGTCTGGATTATTTCACATTATGTCTCTAAGCTTCTCACGTGTTGTACAGAGCTGTTATTTTCTTTTTCCATTGTGTGAATACGCTGCAGTCTATCTACCTTACTGTTGATGGGCATTTGGGTGGGTTCAATTTTTTCCTGGCAGCCACAGCTGCCATGAACGTTCTCGTACACATTTGGTGAATGCTTCTTTGAACACACCTTGGAATGAAATTGCTGGCTCCATTCTCAGTGTCAGTCGAGAGTGACCAGCATTCTCCCAAGGGTCTTGTACCAGTTCTCACTCCCCTCCCCCTTGACAATGTAGGAGAGTTCCAGTTGCTCCTCATCTTCACCAACACTGACATTTTTACACAAGGGCCATGCTAACCTTCTCAGGTTCTTTCCAATTTTAGGATAGGTGCTGCTGAAGCATACTTGATATTCTTTAAGAAAAAAATGTCATTGTGGCAATGTAGACACAACTTACAATCTACTGTTTCAAGTGCACATTTAGTGGCATGAACTGCATTTACATTGAGCAATTGTCGTTATCATCTGTCCCTAGAATGGGTAAAATTCTATACCCATTAACCATTAATTGTCCATCCACATCCCCAACCCCTTTTTAAATAATGGGTTTTTAAAGTACTCCATTTTATTGTAGTTTAAAAAAACATAAATTTTATCATCTTAAATATTTCTAAGTGCGTGGTACAGTAGCATTAACTACATGTACATCATTAAGCTCTAGGAAGTGTTCATCTTGCAGAACTGAATCCCTACCTACTGAAAGCTGTTTCTTGTTTCCCCTCCCATAATCCCCCTTTACCTTCTGTTTCTAAGAATTTGGTTACTTTAGATACTTCGTATAACTCATCTCATGCTGTGTTTGTCTTTTGGTGATGGCTTATTTCACTTGGTGTAGTGTCTTTAATACTTGATGTTCTTGATACCATTTTTACTATTTTAATCATAGTGGTGGCTGTGCAGTGACCTAGCACTGGGGTCTTTACTTGCATTTTCTTGAAAGCTACTGACATTAAATACCTTTCTATATGCCTATGGGCCCTTTGAATATCTCGCTTTTTTATTAGGTTGTGTGCCTTTTTCTTACTGATTTTTGGAAGATTCTTATATATTCTTTTTATACTGTGAATGAATCCTTCGTTAGACACTTGTATTGGGAAATATCTACTCCTGCCAGAGTTACATTCAGAAATATTTTTACTTTTAAAAATAATACAAAGAAAAACAAAACAAAAGTCAAAATAATACATGTTCAAAAGCTGATCTCTCCCTCCATCCTGAGGTAAACTTAACACATAAGGATTTGCTTAACAATGCCAATGGTGCATTTTTTCCCCACTGAACAATGTACCTGATGAATATTATTCCCCATTTCACAGAGAAGGGAACACAGGGAGACATGGGGAGGTAAAGTGCCTCGCCTGATGTTTGAAATCAGGAATCTGTTATTTTCTGCCACTCTAAAAAGTGTCACATTCCAATTTATAAACTTTGGTTCTGAAGGCTGTCAACTCCTAAGGAATCAGTGTCTGCTATACGTTTCTTCAGAGATGTCCTGTCCAGGCTCCAGTCAGAGCTGGCTCTCCTGGAGGCAGGGATCAGGTTGGGGTTATCATTTCTGGATCTTGATCTCTGCATACTCAGTGGTCTCCTGTTTCTGAAAGTTGTGCGAGTTCAGCCCGTGGAAGCTGAGGCTGGCGTAGTAGAGCTCCTGCTCCTTCTCTGAGGGGGAGGTGGCGGCAGCTGGGGGCAGGTGGTCTGAGGGGCTGGCTGAGCAGCGTTTGCTCAGGTGATCCTGAGTGGAATGAATGAAAGTCATTGGAGCTGCCCTTTGGGTCTGGAGAAGGGAAGAATGGGCTGGGGTGCACTTACTCATTTATCCACTTCCTGCCCATTTCCTGAGCATTCATCCATCCATTCATTCATTCACTCATTCATTCATTTGTATCTTTAACAAATTTTTATCATGATGACATTGAATCCTTACAACTCCCCCCACTCCCCTGTGGATGGTATAACTGTTGTCCTCATTTTATAGATATTAAAACAGAGTAAGCAAGGTCAAGAAACTCTTCAGCACACATAATCTCTGATCTCAAACAGCCTATCAGGACAAGGAGACAGTACCAAATTGTCACACGCACGCACGCACACACACACACACACACACACTAAAATTGTAACTTATGATCTGGTACACAGGAGCAGCATCGACCCAGGGGTTCACACGATGCTGGGAACGTGCCTGTGATTATTACAGGGAGGTATGGTGACGGTCTGCCTGCATAGGGCAGAGGGATATTCAAACTGGAGCGTGAAAGGTGAATTAGGGATCTGGCTAGTGCAAATGAGGAAGGTCAAAGGAAATCATGTGTGCAAAGGCACAAAGTTACAGAAAACAAGCCCTGCCTGGGGTTAAGGAGCTACTTTTGTGGGCAGGGGAAGGAAGTGGGCTGGAGAGCTCAGCAGAGGACAGGTCATGGGACACCAGACCAAGGAAACTGGACTACATGTCCCATACGGTAGCTCCTAGCCACATGTGGTTACTGAACACATAAAACATGGAGATTCTGAGCGGAGGTGTGCCATGAGTGTGAAACATACTCTGGATTTCAAAGACTTAGTATGAAAAGAAGAAGAAGGAGTGGGGGAAGAGGAGGAGGAGGAAGGGGAAGGAAAAAGGGAAGGGAAAGGGTAAGAGGAAGAGGAAGAAGGGGAAGAAGAAGGAGAAAAAGAAGAAGGAGAGGAAGAGAAGAAGGAGAAGGAGGGGAAGGAGGGGAAGGAATAATTCAGACTATCTCATTAATAATCTGTACATTGATTCTGATGATATGATGGTAAATAATATTTTGAATGTATTGGGTTAAATAATATATTACATTAAAACTGATCTCATATTTCTTTCTATTTTTTAAATGTGGCCATTAGTAAATTTTAGCCATGTACATGGTTCATATTATCTTGTTGAACCATGCTGATTCAGACAGTGGGGTCACAGGTGTTTGGGTAATTTCTTGCCCAAAGCTTGGGAGGTAAGGTGGAGAGGTGGCGTCGTGGAGGTAAAGCACAGAAAGTGGCCCAGGAGGGAGACAGTGAGGGCTCAGCGGGGAAGGGGCTAAATGAAAAAAAAAAAAAAAACTTTGCTAAAAGGGAAATGGGTGGAACTTACTGGGTCTTGCTGATGGACGGGAGGGGAGAAGAAAAGGGGGCTCTCGGGTCTCTGAGTTGAGCCCAGCCGGAAATCCCGAGGGAGGACCAAATTTGGAGGGTCCATGATGGACTCACCTTTTAGCATGCTGAGTGAGCCACCCCATGGTCCATCCCAGGAGAGGTGTGTCCAGGAGGGACACCAGATAGAAAGAGATGCCCAGCCACTCACCTGGGAGACCATTTTTGAGGCTGGATGGAGGCCATCCCTGCACACTGCTTTCCTGGTTGACTTCTGCCTGTAGGTCTTCACTCTGAGGGGAGAGATCAGAGCCTTTCAGCCTGGCTGCTCACAGCTGGGAGCCTGGAAGGATGACTGACTGAGGCAGGGCAGGAAGGCTGCCATCTGGCTACAGAAACTAGGAGGAGAATGCATGCTCTCTTCTCCCTGACAGTGGGAACCCTGTGTGGGAACAAATCACTCCCAGCCTCTATGTCAGGGGCTAGATTCCTGATGCACTTGGACAAATTGTGTCCCCTCTGGCTGCATCACTTCCCCAGGTTTCTTCAGCTCTGGGCTTCGAGTTTGGGAGATTCTTTGGGTCACCCAACCTCAGGAGGCCTTCACTCAAAGCAGAGCCCGCACTCACGTGAAGAAGATGATGAGGTAGAGACAGAGAGCAAGCAGGGTTGTGACACCAGCTCCCCAGATGGCCCCCTGAATCACACCTGTCCTGGCCCCGGGTCTCCCTGCAGATAAGAGACCTGGGGTAAACTCCAGTCCTGCTAAGGCACCTGAGCACCCAGCCTTCTGGAATCCATGACCCAGGGGTGTGCCTATAGCTACCCAGGACTGGATCCTTTGTCCCCACCCCTCTATGTGACACCAGCCTCCTGTTCCCCTGGCCCTTCCCTCAATCCCTCTCCTCTTCAACCTATGGATGAC
Source organism: Mustela nigripes (assembly GCF_022355385.1). Taxonomy (NCBI): domain Eukaryota; kingdom Metazoa; phylum Chordata; class Mammalia; order Carnivora; family Mustelidae; genus Mustela; species Mustela nigripes. Next base: position 4,088,398 of record NC_081573.1, read on the forward strand.
TCTGACCTCTAGTGCCCCTTTGCCCAAGTCAGAGCCACTTGTCTCTTCAATGTCTTCATGCGCCCTCATTCATGCGCCCCCTTCCCCGGGCATTGCTCGTCATAACTCCCTGACCTGGCAGTAGCAGGATAGCCATGCTCTGTTTCCCATGGGCATTCCAGGCCTCACAGCTGAGTCTGAGGCTGGAGCCCAGTGGCCCGCTGAGGCTCAGGGAGCTGTTGGCCCAGGATCCCACAGAGCTGGAGGTGAGGGTCCAGGAGGTGTTGCTGTGGTTCCCCTCCAGCAGCTCCTCCCCCAGCCGCCAGTGCACAGAAGGGGGCAGCTGGGATTGAGCCGAGCAGTGGCAGTGCATGTCCTCGCCCTCCCAGGAGCAGGAGGGACCAAACAGCTTCAGGGGGGCTGTGGGCAGACAGCAGAGAGATCAGAGGAGGCCAACCTCCCCAGCACCCAGGCATCCTTCCCAGATATGTCCCAACTCACTCTTCACAAGGAGGCTCACGGATGCTTCCAGGGAGCCCAACAGGTGCTGAGCTTGGCAGATGTATCTCCCATGGTTCACCAGTTCCACCCGGGGAAACTCCAAGATCCCAGGATTTGAGGGTTGTGAGGGCTGCAGAGTCAGGCTATCCCGGGTCCAGCTCACCCTGGCAGGAGGGTTGCTGTCATCGATGCAGACCAGGCGCAGGGGCTGGCCCTCCTGGACTGGGAGAGACGAGCCATTGCTCAGAGCCTCAGGTCCTGGCAAGACAGAGAGAAAGCTAAGCCCTGGTCCTCACTGGGGGTATTGCCTCTCTCTCAATCTCTCTCTCTCTCTCTCTCTGTCTCTTTTCCTCACATCATGTATATCTGTTTCTTCTCTTCCAGCACGTGATTGAACCCCATGATCATGAGGTCAGCTGAAGGGGACAGGACTGAGAGCAAGCACCCATGTACAGAGGCCCATGTACATTCTGTCTTTCTCTAAGTTCACTAAGACTTGTCTAATTTGGTTGTGTCTGAGAGTTCACAGTCTTGCGAGAGAGATACCCAGAATCAGGTGTCATAGAGCAGTGTGATGTGTTTTGTGATGGGGGTACATTGTGCTCAGGGGAACCCTGAAGATGGGAATTCAGTGAGACTGTCAGGGCACGGAGGGCTTCCTTGTGGAGAAGAGGCTAAAGTGAAGCATGAGAGGGGCCAGGAGCTAGCATGGAAGGACATTGCTGGAGGCTGGCACAGAAAGTGTAGCCGCAGCTAAGGTGTGAAATGGCTCTGCATGCTCAGGGAAGAGCAGGCAGTCTGTAAGGCTTGCATGAGTGTTGACATATGACATTGCTGAGGATTCAAAAATAATAATAGATTAGGGAAATAATAGATTAGGGAAATAATAATAGATTAGGGAAACCACAGTAACAGTGGTTTATTGGTATGTGTTTAACAACCAGCTCATTGGGGAGGAGGAGGGGAGAAAAAAAAGTCTTGATTTGTCAATTTCCTTGGTGTAAATACTTCCCTGTTGGCTGATTTCAAGCACCCGACTAAATGTCACTGAACTCAGAATTGGGAAAACATGGACACAATTGGCTCTTGCCTGCCAGTGAGAACCAACTCCAGTATGTCACTGAATGCAACGCCTCCCTCAAAAAACCATGTTTTTGTCTAACAAAGTCACCATATGCTAAGTCAAAGGGCCACTATTAGGCTGGAAATAAACCCTTTCAAGTAACACACAGCTGATCTCCTTCATGGAAAAAGAGCTTCTTCAGATCATTAAGAAAAAGTCCACAAAGAAATACAAATGACTCTTAAGCATAATGAAAGCTACACAACCTATTTACAAAATGATTATTCAACTTAAAATGACAGTGAATTCACTTAAGATATCAGCAAGGATGAAAATGTTCAGCAGGTTGAGATTATAAAAACAACGGCTTCTGTGCAGTATGATTCAGCAGTAACTGTAGAAATTGCAAACATACCCCTTGATTTGGGACTTTTCTAGGAAATTATCTTACAGACACATGTATACATATGGAAGATGTTTATACAAGTTATTTGTTTCTGTATTATTTGCCTTAACAAAAGTCTGGAAACACCATGGCTTTCCACCAGTGGGGACTCATTAAGTAGTTCGCAGTATAATATACTTCTAATTGGAAGACCATGGAATCCTCAGTAAGAATGAAGAAGCTTTCCTATGAATGCATAGAGAAAGTAATGTACCAATGTCACTTACTTAGTTGGGACAAATGCATCATGGTGGTGTTAATACTTTCAAAGACAAGGGAAGATAGATGAGGGCTTTATAGAAACTCCGTACAATGTAAACTTAAAATTACTCCACCATGAAAAGTTTATTAAAAAATAATAGCTAAGTGAGAGGCACCTGGGTGGCTTAGCCAGTTAAGCGACCAAATCTTGATTTAGGCTCAGGTCTTGATTTCAGGGTCCTGGCACTAAGCCCAGCCCTGAATGGTTGGGATCTGGGCTCAGTGGGGTTTCTGCCTGAAGATTCTCTCTCTCTCCCTCTTCCTCTGCCTCTCCCCCAGCTCAAATGCATGTGTGCATGCTCTCACTCTAAAATAAATAAATAACTCTTTAAAAAAAATAATAGCTAAGTGAAATAAGTCAGCTGGAAGAAAGACAAACACCAGGTGATTTCATACATATGTGGAATTTAAGAAACAAAACAAAAGAGCAAAGGCAAAAAGAGAGAGAGAGAAATCAAGAAACAGACTCTTAACTATACAGAGCAAACTGATCATTTCCTGGAGACGAGGAAGAGGGGTGAGGGGGAAATAAGGAGATTGAGAAGGGCACTTGTGATGAGCCCCAGGTGAGGTATGGAAGTGATGAATCACTATATTATACACTTGAAACTAATGTTGCATTATATGTTGACTAAATGGAATTTGAATGAAAACTTAAAAAATAATAGAGATGCAGAGGAGTTATATAGCATGGTGTGTACGTATGTGTGTGTGTTTTTTTAAATGTAGATGTGTAGATTGTATTTGGAAAAATAACCAAGAGGGGAGGTACACAGGTGCCAAAGACTATTTTATTCTTACTCCATTTTGCTGGGGACTGGATCATGTTCTCTTTAAGCTCATGTGTCTAAGCCCTACCATCCAATATGGTGGTATTTGGAGGTATTTGGATGAGTCTTTGAGGGTGATTAGGGTTAGGTGAGGTCATGAGAGTAGGGGCCTTGGAAGGTATCAGGGCTCTTTTTCTTTTTTAAAAAGATTTTATCTATTTATTTGTCAGAGAGAGAGAGAGAGCACAAGCAGAGGAAGCAGCAGAGGGAGAGGGAGAGGGAGAAGCAGGCCCATCGCTGAGCAAGGAGCCCAAGGCAGGACTTGATCTCAGGACCGTGGGATCACGACCTGAACCGAAGGCAGACACTTAACAAACTGAGCCACCCAGGTGCCCCTGGATTAGTGCTCTTATAAGAGGAGACACCAAAGAACTCACTTTCTTTTAGTTGTGTGAGAGAAAACAGTGCCAGAAAGCAGCTGTTTAAAAAGAAGTGAGCTCTCATTGGGAACCAAACTGGCTGGCACCTTGACCTTGGACCTGCCTCCAGAAATGTGAGGAATGAGTGTCTGAGGCTTAAGCCCCTCTGTCTGTGGTATTTCGTTATGGCAGCCCAAGCAGACCAAAACGCATTTTGTGTTTACTGTTTTAAACAATAATACTATGATGTGGAAGGGAATTGCAGGAGTAGGTGGGATCCAGATCCTAAGGGGAATGAAGGGAGATTTGCAGGAGAACGTAGCTGGGACACTGGGGATGGCCACCCCCATCAGGCACAGAGATCATGCAGTGCCCTTGAGAGCCGGGTCAGCGGTGGGGAGAAACCAGTTTCTACCTTGAGGAGCCTGTGGGCTGCTCCCCACCTCTGCTGCCCCCACACCTGAACCTTTCTCCCACCTGAGTTCTGAAACCCCAGCTCTGCTCTGAAGGATGGAGACAGATGCCATTTGCATCACAGCCCAAGATGAGAGATTGTACCCTACCTGTACCTTCTCTTCGGAACACACTGATGGTCAGGTTCTGGGGTGCATCTGAACAGATAGATAGACACAATTGTTTTCAGAGGCAGAAGGTCGGTGTTGGCCCTTTTCCCCCAGAAACTTCAGAAATGAGAAAGGGATGGAGTCTGGTGTTTTCTTTCCTTCCTCCCCAGGATTCAAGAACCTGCCCGCCCAACACCCCCAGCCCTCAGGGACCCTGGCACCCTGGCCTGGCACTCACAGGACACGTTGAGCTGGACAGTCCTCTCTGTGCTCACACCAGCTCCAGGGAAGGTCACTCGACAGGTGAGGTTGGTGCCGTGGTCTTGGGGCCTCGGGGTGAGAGTGAGCTCGGGGGAGTGGGGAGCCTTGGAGCCCCAGGAGGGGAGGGCGACTCCGATCCAGGAGAAGGTGGGGGGTGTCCCCCTCTCACAGGCCCATGGCACGCTACAGGTAATGTTCTTGGGGTGGCCAGATTCTAGGGGCCCCTGGATGTGGATGTCAGGTGTCTGTGTCAGAGCTGAGGAGGAGAGAGAGATCCTGTGGTGGGACCCTGAGTGTGCCCTTAGAAGCAGCCTCCACCCCAGGCCAGCTGTCTCCTCCCCAGCCAGGATGGAGATCAGGGGGTCCTTCCCAGCCCTGCCCCAGGAGCCCTCGAGATCCATGCATGGGAATGTGTCCTCTCTTGAAGCCCATTCCTTACCCGTCACAAACACGGAGAGCTGATTCTGCAGGTAATTATATCTCACTGAAGACCCTCTCTCCACCCTAAAGAAGTATGTCCCCGAGTCCCTTCTCTGTGCATCTCTGATGTCCAGGGAGCAATCGCAGGCCTGGAGGTTTCCAAGGAGGCGGAATCGGCCCTGGGTCTCCTCCTGCACTTTACGACTTGGGTTGTTTGTGGCCACTGGAGCATCGTGGTGTGAATTGGCTCCTTTCCGGAACCAGTAGCCATAAGCTGGTTCATTATTAGTGTATTCATGGGGGTGGGAGCAGTGGCAGGGTACAGAGGTGCACAGGCCCTCCTGCACCATCAGGGATTCCTGCACCTGCATCTGGTATCTTGTATACTGATCCAGGGACCCTGTGGAGAATCGAGGGTGAGTGGCAGCTCCAGCCCACTGGGCCCCCTCCCCTCGGCCCACTCACCTGCCCATAGCAGAGACAGCAGCAGCGGCAGCATCTTTGGGGTGAGAGTCATGGAGCTGCCACAGGACAGAGAGGAAGCCCCAATACGAAGGCCAAGGCTAATGTCTGAAAAGTGACTGACCACAGAAGAGGAAGTTGGTGCTGGAACACTGGCGATGACAGCATGGACCTTGAAGACTAACAACTTCTACTTTCCAGATGGGGTCCCAGCCACCCACCACCCCCCAGTCCCTATCTGCGGCCTCAGGAAGTCCCAGGAAGGCAGGGACTACCTGGCCAATTACAGCTTCTAGAAACCCCAGATGGTCAGTCCTGCCAGTTGTGGGATGCAGGAAGGGTGAGCAGGAGAACCTTGAGGCATGAAAGGTGGGGCTACCTCCCCATTGTGGAAGAGGGAAGTGATTGATGTGTAATTAATGAGTGAGCACGACACCCACATCATGAACACCTCCTTTCAGGGCTGTGGAGTCCAAGTAGAGAAGGACAGACTCCATCTCTGTTCTTAAAAACTTCCCTAACACCCAAGGGGACAGAGAAACTCCAGGCTGTAGCAGCTCCTGTTGGTACAGTGTGAGCTGGCGGATGCATGGGCAGGGCCTTGTAGGAAACACCATTGCTCTGGGCAGCTAGGAGGTGAGTTCCCAGGCATGAATGGCCAGAGTGGACAAGGACCAGGACTCCCTGGTATTCCAGGGCTTGCTGGCCGGCTCACAGCCCTCTGCTCCAGGCACCCCAGGTGTCACCCACATCAGGCCACACCTGAGAGCTGGGCATTTGCAGCAAGATGATAGCACTGCATGACGTTGAGGGAGAATGCCCAGGCGTGCCTGTCCCTTCTCCCCTCCAAGGCTCATTTTCCCCAGCGGTCACAGGAGGGATCGCAGTGCCCAGCTCTTGTCTGTGGGAGAATATGAGGACAGTGGTGGGCATTTTCCAGGGACTTGGGTGTGGCCATCTTACACGTCAAATGTCTGGCCCTGCCCATTCCTCAGTGGTACTTCATATTCCTGCTTTTGGTAAGAAGGTCCTGCTGGCCAGCTGTGTCTTAGGGTTCCTTCGTCTGTGGCCTCCCACGAAGAGATCATGTGTACCAGATGCTCACTGTGCTGCCTTGGGAAGGGGTCTAATTCTGTGCATAGCTGGAGGTCTATATTCACAGGTTGTTATGGGCTGAGTTGTGTCACCCTAAATTTCATGTGTTCATCTCCAAACTTCAGTACCTCCAAATATGACTATCTTTGGACATAGGGTCTTAAAGAGATCATTAAGGTAAAATGAGGCCATTGGGGTGAGCTCCACTCCAGCAAGAATGGTGCCTTTATAAGAACAGGGGATTAGGAGGGGCCCCTATGTGGTTCAGTCAGTTAAATGTCCTGGAATCGAGCCCCACATTGGGCTCCCTGCTCAGTGGGAGTCTGCTTCTCCCTCTGCCTGCTGCTCCCCCTGCATGTGCTCTCTCTCTCACTCTCAGAATAAATAAATAAAATCCTAGAAGAAGAAGAAGAAGAAGAAGAAGAAGAAGAAGAAGAAGAAGAAGAAGAAGAAGAAGAAGAAGGGGGGGGAATTAGGACAGAGACATGCACAAGCAGAAGACCACATGAGCACAAGGGGGAACCAGCCACCTACAAACCAAGGAGAGAGACTTGTGAAGGAGCCTGTTCCGCCCACAATGTCTAGCTTCTAGAGTTCTGAGAAATGAACTTCTGTTAACTAAGCCTTGGGGTTAGTGTACTTTGTTATGTTAACCCCAATAAACCAATGCATGGGATTTTCAAGAAGGCGGATGTGTTCACACAGGTCTAGTGCTCTGTGCAGGCTGGTCTGGCCCATGCTGGTCACAGTCCACACAGTGGCCAGTGGCCAGTCTGTAGGGTGGGGCCACTCCAAGGGTGGAGGAGAAAGGAAGGGGCAGGTTTGGTAATTGGAGGAAACACCTGCTGCTCTTCTGTGCTCTAATCTCTGCCTTGCTCTTACTTAGATGAACATACCTCCCCTTCTCTCCCCAGGTCAGGATAGCCTCCATGGGCCTCTGCTCAAGCTGGCCACTCTGCTGGCTGAGCCCGTCCTCCTGCACCCTGAGCACCTGTCTCCCATCTGTTGAGTGGTGGGTCCTGGGAGCTGAAGTAAGACTAACCTTAGTCTATTCGTCTGTTTGGCCAGAGAACCAGGAACCCAGTCTTCCCAGGGCAAAGCTCCCAGTGTGAGGAGCCAATGGCTAACACCTCACCTTGTGTGGCTGTGGTGGAAGTTATATATGAGTGTGTCTGTTGTGTTTGTGTGTCTGTGGCCTGTGTGTCTGTGTAGGTGCATGTGTGTTCGTGTCTGCAGTCTCTCTGTGTGTCTGTGGTATGTGTGTTTTTCTTTAGTCTGGGTACATATGTGTGTGTGTTCTGGGTTTGTGGTCTGTTGTGTGCATGCCTGAGGTATGTCTGTGTATATGTGTGTGTGTGATTTCTCAGTGTGTATTTGGAGGTGTGTCTGTCTCTGTGTGTGTGTCTGTGTGTCTGTTTGAAGTTTACGTGTGTCTGTAGGTCTGTGTCCTCTGTGTGTGCATATCTGAGTTACTTGTGCATGTCTGCTTAAAGTGCCTGTGGCATGTGCGTGTGCATGTGTGCACACTCAAATGTCATTTTCCCAATGACAACATCCGTGGACAACATACTGAAAACTATAATCCATTTCATATTCTCTCTGTATCTTTTTCTTTCATTTTTCTTCAAACTCCTTATCACAAATCAGCCTAAAATATAATCTGCTCAATTATTCTTTGTCTCTCCTGCTGAATCCACCCTGGCTAGAAAAATGCTTGGCATACACTAGGTGATCAATGAATATGTACTTTAAGAATTGTAAGGATAGGGGTGCCTGGGTGGCTCAGTTGGTTAAGCAGCTGCCTTCAGCTCAGGTCATGATCCCAGGGTCCTGGGATCGAGACCCACATCGGGCTCCCTGCTCAGCAGGGACTCTGTTTCTCCCTCTCCCTCTGCCTGTTGCTCCCCCTGTTTGTGCTCTCTCACTCTTTGTCAAATAAATAAATAAATAAAATCTTTTTAAAAAGAAGAGTTGTACGGATATTGGGATGCCTGGCTGGCTTGGTCGCTGCAGCATGTGACTCTTGATCTTGGAGTGGGTGTTTGAGTGTCATGTTGGGTGCACATATTACTTAATAATGAAATCTTTATTTAAAAAAAGAATTATAAGGATATTTAGGATAATAAAAATAAGATTTCTGGTTGTCCACAGTGAAAAAGTATATATTCTTCAGAACATACCCATCTGGGATTATCTGAGTTTAGCATTTTATTACCTTTGAACCAATTTAAATGCTATAATTTATAGATAATTAGCAATGCAAATAATTCTTGTCCAAAGACATACACATACATTCTGTCTCCTTGGGGAGGGGACCTAAATCCCCCTACCAAGCCACTTTTACATGCATCCACAAATTCATTTCAATATTCCCTTATTCCACATAAATTTGGGCATCTTTAATTTCTGTCTCTTTCCCTTGTTTGTAATGAGTTAAATAAATAAAATGGGGAGTTGCTACTCAGTGGATATGAAGTTTCAGTCCTGCAAGTTGAAAAAGTTCTAGAGATCCTTTGTACAACACAGTACTTACAGTTAACACTGGTGTACACTTAAAAATTTGTTAAGAGGATAGATCTGATGGTATGTGTTTTTTTGCCACAATGAAAAATCTTTAACACATGTTTATTTTATATCTATAAGGGTCATGATATTGCCTTCAGAAAAAAATCTTCCTTTAACAGAATAAACAAACAAATTCATTTGCACCTCTGTGCATGTGTTGACTTTTTGTCTTGTGGTGTGTTCTAGGCATTAGGACCTGGTCCCTGCCCCCTTAGCCAAATAAGATGGTCCATGTTACAGCTTGAGTTCATGTTAAAGGATTTTGCTATTTCTGCTTGAACAACTGGGAACTACTGGAGGGTTAGAAGCTGAAAATGACTCTTGGGTTTTTAGAATTCCCTCTGGCTTCTCTATGGAAAACAGATTGGGGATGGGAAGAGAGAGGGTGAGAAGATGAATTTCCTTTACTGTGTATTTATGTTTCCAAGATAGAAAGTGAGTTCTTGGAGGCAAGAATGTGCATTTCTTACAAACAGTGCAGACTTGCTTTGTACACAATAATGACAAATTTCAGAGTAGGTGATAAATACATGTCAAGTGGCAGCATTTACATAAAGGTAAACACACAAATAGCAGAATCTTGCATAAAGTACTGTTTTAATTCTGGTAAAAAAAAAAGTTACATATAGATGACTACTTACTTACAACCAGAAGAAATAGTTTGGAAGACCAGAAGTGACAGGTAAACAAAAATTTGTTTATCTATTTTTCTGTGTAGGGGCTGGGGGAAATCAGCAAAGTGCTTTCCTACTGTGTGGAGGTGGGTTAGGGATGGGGAGAGAATTTGGGAGACAATGGGCACAGTGCTCTCATGCCTGGCCCCTCCCTTTGAGCTCCCGTATCCAAGACTTTCCCTTATCCTAAGAGACAAAGCAGCTCAAAAAATTATTTATTTGAGAGAAAGAGAGCATGGGAGAGGTCTGAGGGAAAAGCAGACTCCCTGCTGAGCAGGAAGCCTGATGTGGGACTTGATTTGGGGATTCCAGGATCATGACCTGAGCCAAGGGCAGTTGCTTAACTAACTAAGCCACCCAGGTACCCCAAAGCAGCTCAAGTTTTTCTCATCCTTCCTTTTCTAGAGGTTTTCAACCTCATCAGGGAAAAGACAAATGAAGTCAGCGTCCTGCAGAATATTGGCTCTGGGGGTGATCAATGGTGAACCCTGTTTTTGTGCTGGGGGAACTCAGATAAAGGGTTCTCTGGGAGGAATCTGATCACTTGGTGTAGTAGATCCTGGAGGGACCATAGGGGAGGGGGCTGGTGGAAGTCAGCCCCCATGCAGGCGATCCTGAGCAGGGAAGGACCAGAAAAGGAGGAACAGAAATGGAGGGATGTTGGATGGCCATGAAGTTCCTGTTTCCAGTCCTATTAACAGGACCCAGTCTTCCTTCCACTTACCAGCTCTGGGGCTAAGGACAGCATGGGCTAGTAACTGCAAGAATCACCTGGGCAGAGGTGGGACCCTTGGAGTGGTTGAGACCACCTATCGGGGGACAGGAAGGGTCTAGACAGAAATGTGAGAAAACATGGAAAGAGGAAAAACCCATCCCAGACTGAAAAAGTGAAAATCAATTCAAATGCAGAAAGAAAGAAAAAAATCTTGAAGTTATTCAGGCTTGGTAGGAAGACAGTTACAAAGTGGAATGGAAACGTTATTTCTCCCAAGGTCTTACAAAAGCTCTAAATGCCATAAGGACCCCCTCTTTGAGTGATCACTACTTTCTTGCCAACAATGTCCCAAGACTGGCCTTGTTATTCCATCTAATTACTGGGGCCACCTATGCCTAAACCTCACCTCAGGACAACACCCAATCCCTGGTTAACAATCCCTCCTTTGTTCAGGGAACAAAGAGCCCAAGTCTGAGGAGGGAAGCACATCCTATGAGGTCCCAGACACCCCTGACCAGCATCACTGACTTAGGATATCACCAGACCCTTTTGTAGGCTCCTCTCACTCTGCACTGGGGGCTGATAAATTGTTGGCATTCTGGGGGCTCTCCATCCACTGACTCTCCAGGAGACATTGACCCCTGGAGAGTCTGGGGGGGGGGGTGGTCCCGAGAGGGGATTGGTGCTGTCCGTGGTGCTGAAACAGGTCATGCTTTGAGCTCAGGTACCTCCCAGCTCAGCAGCAGGGAGGACCCAGATGCTTATGCCTGGATTTGGGGCCAGGAGGGGAAAAGGGTGGGGATGGATGGAGCCAGAGAAACAATCAGGAGTGGGCAGTGCTGGCCTCCTCTCTCTTCACCTGCCACCCTTCCTGTTCATTCTCAGGCATTGTTCCTCCTGTGGATGAAGGGACTGCCTGTCCCTTCTGTGTGAGCCTTCTTGCTAAGGTCCTCGGCTTACTGGCCTCTTGTACTGCTCCTTTCTTTTTTTTAAAGATTTTATTTATTTTTTTGAAGGACAGAGATCACAAGTAGTCAGAGAGGCAGGCAGAGAGAGAGGGGGAAGAAGGCTCCCTTCTCAACAGAGACCCTGATGCAGGGCTCAATCCCAGGACCCTGGGACCATGACCTGAAAGGGAGGCAGAGGCTTTAACCCACTGAGCCTTCCAGGCGCCCCTGTACTCCTCCTTTAAATAGCTTACTTCATCACACACACACACACACACACACACACACACACACACACACAAATTTCTGAAAGTGAGGAGGCTAGTCTTCACATTTGACAAAAGAGAAAATTTAAGATCAGTTCAGGAATATTAGACAGTATGCCTGGATCCCGTTCTCCCGCTCCAGTGCCTCTGGGCAGGAGAAGATATCTCAAGTCTGATGGAGAAGGTGTTTCTTGGACATGCATTTCTGGCTGCAATTGATCCCCCTTGCTGGGGGCACTGGGCCTGCCTGATTGTTAAAAGGGCTCCCTTCCAACCAGGAGAAAAATGGCCCTACCTAGCTGTCTTCTGTCTCTCAGGATTTGGGAAATGATGGGTCTGAGTGTCTTTCCTCTGTTGGATGGGAGGACTGAGATGCTCTCCTTCTGTGTTAGTACTCTAGCTCTAGGGGCCTAAACCAACTCACTTTCTTCTTACTGCATTCCAGAGTTCTCCTTTGTTTCTTGCACCATTTACAGGGTTTCTAGTTGCAAGTAGAGGGAGGAGCAGGGAACAATGTGTTGATGACAACTTGTTTCGATTCAAAGTCTAACCATCAAATTTTTTTCCTTTAAAAAAGAGTTTTATTTATTTACTTATTTTTTAAAGTTTATTATTTTATTATTTTTTATTTTTTAAATTTTATTTTATTTTTTCGGTGTTCCAAGATTCATTGTTTATGCACCACACCCAGTGCTCCAAGCAATACATGCCCTCCTTAATACCCACTATAGGCTGACCTAACCCCCAATCCCCTCCCCTCCAAAATCCTGTTTGTTTCTCAGAGCCCACAGTCTCTCATGGTCCATCTAACAATCAACTTTTTATGTTTTCAACAGATGGTTGGCTCATGTTACCCAGCCTGACATTATCATAAACAGAAGTCTGACAGCTGTCCCTCTTAGATGTAGGGAAGGGAGAGTTAGGTCCCAAACATTTTTTTACACCACACCAGCATCTCCCATTTGTTTTTAGGAGTCATTTTATGACTTTATGGCCTTATACTTTATCCCTGTCATGCTTTTGGTGCTACTGGTGGAGGTAGGGCTGTTTTTATTTAAGTTGATTTTTAAATAAAATATTGGGCTTTTGAGGAGGAAGATTAAAACTTCCTGCATGCCTCCACCAACCATCTCAAACCTGACATCTATTTTCAAGTTTATTTTGAAGGATAAGAGGGTGCCAGACAGATGAAGATCTGGTGATGGGTCTTCCTGGAAAAAGGATGTGGATGCACAAAGATGGTGAGGAATTCACAAGCAGGGGAGCACTTAGAGAATGGCATGAGGGACTGATGGGTCAGGATATGGAGATGCAGAAGTAGACTGGGTAAAGTTGAAAACAGCCTGGAATAGAGGTTAGACAACCGTGGGTTGTCTGCTTTTGCAAATAAAATTTTGTTGGAACACAGCCACATTAGTTCATTTGTGGAATGGCTATGGCTACATTTGCACTACAAACACAGAGTTGAATAGTTACTAGGGTCCTTACAAACCCTAAAATACTTGCTATCTGGCTCTCTAAAAAAAAAAAAAAAATTCTGACCCTTGACCTGGAATGTCAAATTAGAAGCTTGTAAATTAGTCTTTGGGGCTGAGGAGATGGAGAGGTATTTTTTTTTTTTTTTGACAGAGAGAGAGAGAGAGAGAGAGAGCGATCACAAGTAGGCAGAGAGGCAGGCAGAGAGAGAGGGGGAAGCAGGCTCCCTTCTGGGCAGAGAGCCCGATGTGGGGCTCGATCCCAGGACTCTGGGATCATGACCTGAGCCGAAGGCAGAGGCTTAACCCACTGAGCCACCCAGGCGCCCCGATGGAGAGGTATTTTGACTGGTCAGCCCTGAGTTTTAGGAAATTCTTTAAATGTTAATATGTGATTTTGCTTCTAACAAGACTAGTAGGAGGCAGGCAGGATGGAAAGGGAAGATTCAGGAAGGGAGAGGGGTGATGCTGGAGGCAAAGTCAGGAAAGGGACCCATGGGGAGGGTTTTGTTTTTCTGATAAATATTCAATAATATTTATCATTAAATAATACATCTGGATCTATAGTTTATTTTTTCCAGCTTTATTGAGATATAGTTGACACATAACATTGTGTGGGTTAAATTATACAATGTAATGATTTGATATATGTATACATTACAAAATGATTACAACATGGGAGGGTTTTGAAAGTGAGACTGACACATTGCTGGTGTCCCAACAGAACACACCCAGCCTAGGTGAGATGCCACCAACACCTTTCTGTTCAAGGGGGAAGGAACTAGTGTGCACCAAACTCTCACAGTGCATCAGGGCCTCTGCTGGGTCTTTTCTTTTCTTTTCTTTTCTTTTAAGATTTTATTTATTTATTTGACAGAGAGAGGTCACAAGTAGGCAGAGAGGCAGGCAGAGAGAGAGAGAGAGGAGGAAGCAGGCTCCCTGCTAAGCAGAGAGCCCGATGCGGGACTCAATCCCAGGACCCTGAGATCATGACCTGAGCCGAAGGCAAGGGCCCAACCCACTGAGCCACCCAGGCGTCCTGCTGGGTTTTTTCTATATGCACTTTTATTTACTCCTTGTGGCAGCCCTGTGAGGTGGGACTTCTTATACCCATTTTGCAAAGCAGGAAATCAAGTCATGAAGCGGTAAAATGGTTTGCCTGATGTCATACTGTTGATAAATGAGAGCATGGATTCCACCCCAGGCCTCTCTGGTTGTAAAGCCTTAGTTTTATAGCAGGAAACTCACATTCAGGAGTTTGTAAACCCATTGCCTATGGGGTTGTTAACTCTCCAAGAATCAGCCTTTGGTTCCCCTTCCTGGAGGGTATGGATGCTCTCTCCAAGACTGATGCACCAGATGGTTCCTCATTGGGTCCTGATCTCTGAGTATTCTGCATAGGTGCCCTTCTCCATTCTGTGAAAGCTAATGGAGGCATAATGCAGGTCTTGCTCCATTTCTGAGGTGGGGGGCACTCCTGCAGAGATTGTGGGGTCAGCAGGGAGGTCTGACTTGGACTTCTGCTGGTAATCCTGTTTAGAGAACAAAGAAGGGGTCAGAGGAAGGTGGGGGTGGGGGTCTGAGGTAGGGTGAGGAGAAGGCAGAGAGGGTCCATGAAGTGAATTTGATTCTGACTGGACATTGTTCTTTGTTCCAATCTTTTATCGAACATTTTTTATATGACAAATCTAACACTATTGGTTGTTTTCAAATTTTACTAAACAGTCACTCAGACCTGTGTGGAAAAGACTATTATTTTACAGAAAGAGAAACCAGTTCTCAGAGAGGTTACACATCTGTGATCATGAACTCAACCCCAGTCTCTCCAGCACAGGATACATGGGAGGGTGTTTACGAAAAGCTCACTTTTCTTCTGGGTGTGTCTTCTTCATTCTCACACTGCTACCACATTCACAACACCTCTGACACCAGATGTGTGGGGTTTTCACCACAAAAAACAATTCTCCAACACTAGCTGGGTGGCCTACAGTTCAACTCAATTCTGATGCTCTCTACCCAAAGATAACACCAAATCCAGAGATTAAAGGCTCAGATTTACAAGGAGCCCCACCCCCACTTCACCTGCTTAGAGGTCCAGGTTGTCACCTGTGTTTGTTACCTGACAGCTCTGACCAACTGGTTATAAATTAGCAATTGTCATGAGCCCCACCTCAGGTTCCATTAATTTTCTAGAGTGGCTCACAGAACTCAGGAAAGCAGTTTACTTACTGTTTACCAGCTTATTATAAAAGAATGTGATAAAAGACACAACACAGATGAACAACCAAATGAAAACGTGCCCAGGGTGAGGTGTGGGGAGAGAGTGGAGGCTTCCACACCCTCTCCAAATACATTCCCGTCATCTCCATGTGTTCACCAACTTGGGAGTTCCTTGAACCCCATACTTTGGGATTTGTATGGAGACTTCATCATGTAGACATGATCAATCACTAATTCCATTTCCAGCCTCTCTCCCCTCTTTGGAGAATGGGGGAGGGGCAGGGATGAAAATTACAAGCCTCTAACCATGGGGTGGTCTTTCTGGTGACCAGTCCAAACAGGAGCCCACCCAGAGTCACCTTGTTAGTACAAAAGACGCTCCTATCAGGGCGCCTGGGTGGCTCAGTGGGTTAAAGCCTCTGCCTTCGTCATGATCCCAGGGTTCTGGGATGGAACCCAGCATCGGGCTCTCTGCTCAGCAGGGAGTCTGCTTCCTCCTCTCTCTCTCTGCCTGCTTCTCAGCCTACTTGTAATCTCTATCAAATAAATAAATAAAATCTTAAAAAAAAAAAGATGCTCCTATCACACAGAAAGTTCCAGGGGATTTTAAAGTATGACCATTTTCTGCTACAGACTAGTTTCTCTCTAGATTTATGGTAATATTTTTCAAAAGTATTTCCACTTTCCATCTTCCCATTTTCTCTTGAACTCAAACCAGTCAAGTAAAATTCCTCTCCCAGGAATCCAGATCTGCTTTTGACAAGAAACAGCTGTGACACACACCATTTGCTAAATTTAAGGTTCATTTCTGAGAACCTATCTTGCTGGACTTATTAGCATTTGAAACAAATAAGCATTCTCTTCTCTCTGAAGCTTCATCTCCCTTTGGCTATCAAGACCCAACCCTACACTCTCCTGGTCATTTCGTTTTTCTCAGTGGTTTTCTTGTAATCTCCACCCTGTATCTCTGTCTCTCGCACTTACTTATACTACTCAGGGTAATCACACTGGAGTCCTCTTTGGGATTTATGAACGTGTATGGACATCCATAACATCTATGACATCTGTAGAGTTATCACTGGCATCTATCACACCCATTAAGTAGAGGCAGTGAACTATCTTTGCTCATATCCCACATACACTCTCTCAATCCATTAGCAAATCCTGATTCATCATTGTTACACACAACTAAGTCCATCTTATGGACTGAACTGTGTCCATATATTGAATTTGTAAGTTGAAGCTCTAACACCTCATGTGACTATTTGGAGATGAGGTCTTTAAAGAGGTAATTAAGTTTTAACAAGGACATTAGGGTAGGACTCAAAATGACTCATGTCCTTATAAGAAGAACAGACAGTGGAGATGTGTGTACACAGAGAAGAGGTCAGGTGAGGATATAGAGAGGAAGCAGACCATCTGCAAGCCAAGGGGAGAGTTTTAGAAGACACCCTGCAGGTACCTTCATCTCAGACCTCCAGCCTTCACAACTGCTTCTGAAAATGTTTCTGTAGTTTAATCCACTCCATCTATAGTATCTTGTTATGGGAACCCTAGCAAACTGACGCAGTCTGCTTTCTCTCTCACCTGGATTATTGGAGTGTCTTCCTTATCTGGTCTCCTCTTTTCTGCCCTAGCCTGCTATAGGCACTCTCAGCAAAGCAGCCAGAGTGATTCCATTAAAATGAACATCAGTTTGGGGAACCCAGCTGACTCAGTTGATAGAACACACAACTCTTGATCCCGGGGTTGTGAGTTCAAGCCCCACATTAGGCATGGAGCTTATTTAAATTAAAAAAAAATAGCATCAGTTCATGTCTGTGAAATAACAGAAATATAGATAGATAGATAGATATAAATATAAATATAAATATAAATATAGATTCCTGCACAGATTTCCTAAAACCATTATAATTTACTAAGTGAGAAGAGTGCTAGGAGCATCTTCTGTTCTAATGTTCAGAAACAGAGCTCCTAAATCCTTTGGAATTTCTTGGATGACAGCGGCATCTTTTGTCTGAATGACATAAATCTGGGTGGGCTCCTGGATGGGGGCTGGTCACAGAAAGGCCAAGCTGTGGTTAGAAGCTTGGAAGTTTCAGCCCCATGTCCTCATCTTCCAGGAAGGGGAGAAAAGCTGAAAATGGAGGTAATGATCTATCATGTCTATGTGAGGAAGCCTCCATAAAAATCCCCATAGTACAGGGTAGGGGGTGAAGGTTGGGGAGCTTCTGGGTTGGTGAACACATGATGGGGCTAGGAGGGTGGACACACCTGCAAAGGGGATGCAAGCTCCATGCATCTCTTCCATCTGGGTGTTGATCTCTAGCCTTCATCACATCCTTTTATAATAGACCGGCACCCAGTAAGTAAACTACACTCCTGGGTTCTATGGAGGACTGTGACTAATTAAAACTGAGGAAGGGGCTTGTGGGAATTGCTGATTTACAGTCGGTCAGAAGCACAGGTGACAGCCTGGGCTTGGGACTGGCATCTGAAAGGGGGTGGGGCAGCCTTGTGGGGCTGAGCCCGTGAGCTGTGGGATCCAACCTGGCTCCAGATAGATAGTGTCAGAATTGAGTTGAATTGTAGGACACCCAGCTGGTGTCAAAGAGCATTATTTGGTGTGGGGATAACCCACACACATTTAGTGACAGTAAGTGTTGGAAATAGTTCTCTGTGGTTTTCCTTTATATAGTCACCCTTCTCAAAATACATAGGAAATTGTGGAGCATTGCAGCCTCCATGCCTCTCCATCTTCATTTCCTCCTAGCCACCATTACCCTCTGCCCACCCCCACACAGCTCTCCTTAACACACACTGTCCAACTTGCAGTTTCTCCCACACATCAGGCATGCTCCAACCTCAGAACCCTCCAAACCTTGCTTAGATAGAGCCTTGGTGATGGTCTCGGAGCTCACACTACACTCCTTCACTTTGGCTGTGGTGGGTGTTTTCTCAAAGATTCCCTCATTCTGCCATCAAACTCCCCTCCAAAGCATCATGTCCTATCAATTGCTTGCATATTTTTTTGCTCATCTGTTCACTGTTTTCATCACCCCACCCACCCAGTAAATATAAGTCCTTGGCCACAGGGACATTTTCTATTTGTAACATATACATTTATAAAAATATAGATATTACCCAAGCACCAGAACAATCGGCAAGTGGAAGATATATGCGAAAGGAATGAATGCGTGTATGGTTACTGCAGATCATGTGTTCAGAAGCTTCAGTGGTATCCACCTTAATCAGAGATTCATTGACTGATTGATTGATTACTTTTTAAAGGAGGCTCCACACCCAGCATGGAGCCCAGCATGGGGCTTGAACTCATGACCCTGAGATCAAGGCCTGAGCCAAGATCAAGAGTCTGATGTATAACTGACTGAGCCACCAGGCTCCCCCTTAGTCAGAGTTTTAAATAAATAAATGTCCGTCAGAGCTCGGAGATGAGCAGAACCAGGGCAGGATGACACAGACACATGAGAAGGAGCGCACAGCCCAGCAATGATTCTGAGATGCATAGAGATCACTCCGCTTGAAGAGAGTGAGCAGGCCAGTGTCAGGGGTTGAAGCATTGACGGTGACTCTGGTGACTGGGTTTCCTGCCCCAAATGCCAGACCTGTTGTGGAGGAGCTGTGCTTTTCAGACCTGGGCCTGTGGGACAAGGATCTTCACAGAGGAAAGGTGGGAGGGCTGCAGCAGGGTAAGGACTAAGAGGGGAGCCCAGCCCGAAGGGAATGGTTGCATTACTCTGGAATGAGAAGAGCACGGACGTGCTCTGCTGCATTCTTGGTGCATGGAGAGCAAGGCTGGGGCAGCACAGGGTTGGGTCTCTGGCGGGGTGTCAGGGACACAAGTGCCATCAGGGAGGCAGACAGCCAGCAGGAAGAACATGTTTAGGAGTGCATTCACGACGTGTTTCTGAGGCTTTAGCATCTGGGACCTTGTTGACCTTGGGAGAACTGTCCTTGCCAGAACCAGCCAGTCTCTAGAGATGGAGAAGGACTGCTGGCAAGCCTGCCTTTCATGTGCAAACCAATCCGTCCAAAGCTGACATTCTGGGCCCCTCTTCCTTAGCCTAATCACCCCCGGCCAGGCACCAAACAACTCATAACCTGCTGAAATGATTCAAACTAACCAATCCTGAATCTGCTTACCCTGTCTCACCATGCCTTTCCTTTGCAAACCACAATAAAGGCCCTACCCCTGACTCCCTTTGCCCCCTCTGCCTCCTGACCCACCCTAGCCCTGCCCCCATGTGGTCCTGTGTGGAGGGGTGTGCCTCTCTTCCTGAGAACTGTGGGTAACAGAGTGCCTTTTCAGTGGCAGTCAGCTCCTGATCTGTTGGCCTCAGATGCCTGAAGGATAAAACCTACATTTTCAAACAAGCAGGAAGGTGATGAGCTCATTTCTGGGCACGCTAAATGGAGCATGGCTGTGGGCCACCCCGGGAGATGTGGAAGAGAGTCTGCACGCTAGGATGTCCACGACACTCACCAGGGGAGCTGGCTCTACAACCGGGGGGCTGCCATCCATGCCCACTGCTCTCCGGGATGCTGTCTTCCTGCAGCTCTTCACTCTGATGGAGACACCAGTGTCTCTGACATGGGGTCCCTCTTCTGAGGCAGGTGGAGGGGAGGGCAAGCCTAGGAGCCTTCATATCAAGGCTTTGTAACAAGGTCCCCATGTTCCTAGACTGCTGGGACCGAGCTGGGAACACACTCGTACCTGGCACTCTTTGCCTTTGTTCCAGGACCTCACAACCCCTGCAAGTCCCACTTCTCCCCCCTCCCCCCTACCCACCCAGCTCACCCAAAGAAGATAAGGCAGAGGCAGAGAGCAAGCAGCATGGTGATACCAGCTCCCGAAACGGCACCTAGAATCACTCCTGACCAGATCCCCAGTTTCCCTGTAGACAGAGACACCTGGGGTGAAATCCAGTCTTGAGCATGGGCACTCCAGAGAGAGGGAGATAGACGTATGCACAGAGCTCCATGGGATGGAGAAAGTCCCTCCTTCCTTCCAGGGAGGGTGTCTCCACTGGCCCTATCACTCAGGGTCAAAGGTGGTCTTCCGTGCTTCCAGAAGCAGGGGGAGGCAGAGGAGTTCTCAGACCTTCGGGTCTCCTCGTCCTTCCTGGCTGTGCCTCCTGGGAGCCCGACACCCAGAGTGAGGGATGTGTCTCTGGGCATCACCTATCAGCCATTTGGTGGGCACCAAAAGAGTCCTAATGAGGCTCACTGTCCTGGTGAGGGCCAGATGTCATTACCATACCAGTGGGGATAAGGCTGGGCTCAGAGGGCTGAGGAATGACAGTCAGGCAGTAAAACTATTCTGCATGACACTAGATGGATATTATAGTGACTAGATGTCATTATAAATTATCCAATCCATAGAAGGTACAACACCAGGAATGAACCCTGATGTCAACTATGGATTGTTAGTGATAAACGCATGCTCATGTAGGTTTTATTGTAACAAAAATACCCTCTGGTGGGAGTTGACAGTGAAGACGCTATGCATTGGCTTTGGGGGAAAACTCTCTACCTTCAGCTCAATTTCTCCAAGAACCTAAAACTTCCCTTCTAAAAATAAAGCTTACTGATACTTGTGATTTCTCTCTGTCAAATAAATAAATAAAATCTTTAAAAAAAAAAAAAAAAGGGCGCCTGGGTGGCTCAGTGGGTTGAGCCGCTGCCTTTGGCTCAGGTCATGATCTCAGAGTCCTGGGATCGAGTCCCACATCGGGCTCTCTGCTCAGCGGAGAGCCTGCTTCCCTCTCTCTCTCTCTGCCTGCCTCTCCATCTACTTGTGTTTTCTCTCTGTCAAATAAATAAATAAAATCTTAAAAAAAATAAAAATAAAAATAAAGCTTACTGAAAAAGCTTCAGTCCTTCAAAGACCAGAGGAAGATAAAGACCATATTCAGGGTGGTGGGGAGAAAACTGCAGGTCACCTAGCAAGACCAGAGTGAGAGGGTATGAAAGAGAGTGCTGAGGGGGTTTCTCATGTCTAACTACAGCCCCCCCTCACCCCCCCACCTGTTGAGTCTCAAGTCCCTCTCTGACTTAACCAGACAGAGACCCTGAACAGTCAATGCCTCATTGATGGGAGGCTCCTTCCTACCTGGGCTGTGTCCCAGGAAGACACCAGTTGTTGGGTTCTGTGTGGCACCTGCAATGGGAAGAACGGATTTCCTCCTTCAGTGAGGTGGGGGCATGTGAGATACATGTAGGTATCTTCTCCTCACCCACAGAAACCACAGAAACACAGGAGGGACAGGGCTTGAGTCCTTCTAGGTCTCACACTCAGACAGCCCTCCCAGTAAAACTCTGAGACTCCCCAAACTGATCTTCCTGCCCCTCACCCCATCAGGGAATCAGGCATTCTTGCTCCACACTCACAGGTGACATTGAGCTGGATGGTCCTTTCCACCATCACACCAGCTGCAGGAAAGTACACTTGGCAGGTGAGGTTGGTACCGTGGTCCTGGGGTCGTGGGATGAGGGTGAGCACCGAAGAGAGGTGAGTCCTGGGACCCAGGGAGGTGAGGGCAGCTGACGTCCAGGA
>NC_081573.1:4110175-4116478 GCF_022355385.1 Mustela nigripes
TACCCAGAGGAAAGGAACATCACAAGTCTGATGACAGATGGACAGAGGGATGGATCTGACAGGCAGGTCTCTTCAAGCCACTCCAGTTACCATCCATGGCTCGAACCTTTTGTTCTCGGGACACCTGGGTGGCTCAGTGGGTTAAAGCCTCTGCCTTCAGCTCAGGTCATGATCTCAGGGTCCTGGGATCGAGCCCTGCATCAGGCTCTCTGCTCAGCAGGGAACCTGCTTCCCCCCACCCATCTGCCTGCTTCTCTGCCTACTTGTGATATCTGTTAAATAAATAAATAAAATCTTAAAACAAACAAACAAACAAAAAAACCAAACTTTTGTTCTCCCAGGTGTGGCTCCAACTTTCTACTCTTCAGCAAATCTAGCAACAATGCCTCAGGTTTAACCATTTATTGGGGTCTTCATTTCTTTATGAAGGCTCCTGTGCCACATAAATCTCATATGAAATACATTTGGACACTTTCCTCTGTTTCACCTGTCCTGTGTTACAGAGTCCCAGGGAGATCTCAGCCGGACAGAGGAAAACAGTCTATTTTCTTCATATCACAGCTTTCTGACCTCCCTGTGAGAGCTTACGTTTCTTCTGTTTTAAGACCCCAAGAGTGTGGCATTTCTTATGAGGACCTCAGGAAGTTAATGCAGGCAGGTAATCAGAGATTCTCCCTCCAGGGGGAAGGCAGAAAAGGCAGAAGCTCTCCTTCTCTGGAGCCTTGCTCTGCTCCTCTTTGCAGCAAAGTCCTCACAGGGTGGTCTGTACCCCTTCTGTCATCTCCTCTCCTCTGACTCCCCTGAACTTGCTCCAACCACATCTTCACGCCTTTCCTGCCCCTTCTGTCAAATCTGCCATTATTGGGTCCCCAGTGACAAACGTGTCTCCAAGTACCTCATTTTCTCTATGTGCAATCAGTCCCTTTACTCCCTATTGATTATGCCCTTCCAGGAGCTGTGGGATTTGTCATCCCTGCCTGGACCTCTCTGCTGATTCCGGACAGTCACAGCCTGCTCCATCCCCAACATTCTCAGAATGAACGCCTGTAAAGTCCTTGACTCCAGCCTGCCAGATGCTCAGAGAAGACACTGGGCATCATACTTGCTCCTCTCTTTACCCCTACCTTCCTCACATCATTTAGAAAATCCCGGGGGAGGGGTTTGTTTTGTTGTTTTGTTGTAATTTATTTTTTATTTATTTTCAGCATAACAGTATTCATTATTTTTGCACCACACCCAGTGCTCCATGCAATCCGTGCCCTCTCTAATAACCACCACCTGGTTCCCCCAACCTCCCACCCCACCGCCGCCTCCAACCCCTCAGATTGTTTTTCAGAGTCCATAGTCTCTCATGGTTCACCTCCCCTTCCAGTTTCCCCCAACTCCCTTTCTCCTCTCCAACTCCCCATGTCCTCCATGTTATTTCTTATGCTCCACAAATAAGTGAAACCATATGATTTTGTTGTATTTTTTAAGATTTTTGTTTATTTATTTGACAGAGAGAGATCACAACTAGGCAGAGACGCAGGCAGAAAGAGAGAGAGGGAGAAGCAGGTTGCCTGCTAAGCAGAGAGCCTGATGTGGGGCTTGATTCCAGGACCCTAAGATCATGACCTGAGCAGAAGGCAGAGGCTTAACCCACTGAGCCACCCAGGCGCCCCCAAAATCCTGTTTGTTTTATCATCATTATATATTCAAAAATAAATCCCCCACTCTCCGTAGTTGGAGACAGCATCATATCCCACCTGGGGAAGCCAGCAGTGCCCTCTGAATCTCTTGTTTTTCTGTCGTGGACCCACTCTGGCTGGTCCTGAGCAGAACAGACATGGGGATCGTACTGAAAGGAAAGTTCAGTCATATCTCTGCTCTCCTCAAAGGCTTCCAGATTCTTGCATTTTCTGAAAGGCTTGCATGATTTGCACCAGGAGGATGTCTGCACCTCTGTGGGATCTGCACTCCTACCCCTGGGTCTCTACCCCCTTGAAGTTTCCTCTTCCTTCTTCCTCTTCCTTCCTCTGCATCCCACCACACCCATGCATCCCATGGGATCTGCACCCCCATTCCCACAGGGCCTGCACCCCCACCAGGTCAGAACCATCGTCCCAGCATCCCCACCTTGCACTCCTGTGATCTCAAGCCAATCCTCTTGTTTCCACACCAGTCCTCCTCCTGACTCAGAGCGACTTCACTCACCTTTCCCCATTGTCCATTTCTTGGGATAATTTTCTCTCAGGCAAATACAGAACCTGCTCTGTCACCTGACTTCCAGTCTTTGCTCAAATGTCACCTCCTCAGCTCTTAGTTCCAGAACATGGTCCCCAATATGCCATGTGTGCTCAGTCTGCATGACTTTCCTACAAACACATATTCTACCCAAAGTGCTCTAATATTATTTCTTATTTATTTCTTTTGATTTCTTGTCTCCAGAATGACAGTTCTTGATGACAGAGATTTTGTTGTGTTCACTAATGCACCTGAAACCAAAACAAGGTGGCACATAGTAGGTGTTCAGTAGTACTTGCTGAAGGAGTCTATTCTTAACTGAATACTACTTGATTCAAAATCATGTGAGTCACACGCCCACACAGGGCTAGTTGGCTTTTAAGACTGAGCCTGAAGATGATTAGGACTTGGAGATGCAGGGTTGGGGAGGAAAGGGCACTTCAGGAGAAGAAAGAGTGCATGCAAAACCTTGGCCGAGCTGGTTGTGGAGATGTTGCAAGATGCAGGGAGAAGCAGAGATCCCGGTGGAGGGTCCGGTGGGGAGCAGACCATGCCAGGCCTTCAAACCCAGCCTTGGTCTTGGCCCTGGAGAGGATCCATAGCTCTTGATGCTGTGGAGAAGGTGGATGTTAATGGTCTCCCAAGACTCAGTGTGCTGAGGAGAGAGAGGGAGGCTGGAGGCAGGTGGGTTAGAAGTCTGGGGAAGAAAGGAGGCCACAGGTGCAAGTAAGGTCAGGATGGGGAGGAGACTGGCATCAGGATGAGCCTAGGAGGAAGGATGGCAAAACTGAGTGATGTACTGGGTCAGGCAGGAGGGAGGGAGGTCACAGTGGAGAGCCACACCTCAGTTCTGGCCTTAGAGAGGAGAGCCCTGTCAACCAGGTGAGGGAGACCCCGTAGAGAAGTGGCTTTGGGAGGAATGTGGCAGCTCAATTCTGGCCATGCTGAGTGGAGCAATGCTGGGGCCATCCCGGAGCAGGTGTTGGTGGGATGTTGGGTGGTGATGTTGGGTGGGATGTTGGGTGGGATGTTGGGTGGTGATGTTGGTGGGATGTTGGGTGGTCACTCACCTGAGGGATTAACTGGGGGTGGGCTTTGCCTCTTCCAGGCCCCCTGCAGTCTGGCTGTCTCCTTCCTGAGGAACCTCACTCTGAGAGAAGAGACCAGGGTCTTTCAGTCTAATCATGGGGGTGCAGGGTGAACTGACCCACCCATGTTGCCGGTTAAGGGTTTGGAGGGGGGACTGAGGTAAGAGAGAGCAGGTCTGGTCACACAGATTACCTTGAGCTGAGCAGGGACATCCCCCCATGGACACTTAGTGGAATCCTCCTTCCTGCCCCAACCTCAGCCTGTTCAGTCCCTCCTGCACCCACCTGGGACTCAGCCACATGCCCCCGCCCTCCCTACCTCTCCCCTGCCCCTGGGGCAGTGCTCACATGAGGATGACGAGACAGAGCAGGAGAAACAGGGTCTTGACAGCTGCTTCTGCAATGGCCACCAGAACCACCTCTGCCATGGGCTCTGATTTTACTGTAGTGACATGGGACGAGGAAAGATTCATGGGCTTGAACACAGTCCTGCGTCCTTCACTCTAGCACGACTCTGGCCATTGGTTCTCCGGGCGTTCTGGCATCACTGGATGTGGGACCCCGTTTCTGGGGCTCACCCCACCACATACACTGTCCTTCCAGCAGGAGGACTGGACAAATATGCAAAAGCTGGACTTCATCAAAGTGAATCATCTTGTTCACTTGATCCTATTCAGAATGTAAGAAGGCAACCTACGTATTGGGAGGAAATATTTGCCAGTCACAGATCTGATAAAGGTGTAGTGTTCAGCACATATAATGAACACTTACTCAACTACAAAAAGGCAACCAACCCACTTTAAAAATGGACAAAGGACTTCAAAAGTTTCTCCAGAGAAGATATGCCAATGATAAAAAATGTCCTTGTGAAAACGAATGACATTAGTCATTACAAAATGCAAATCAGACCGCACTGCTACAGTCCCTCATACCCACAAATAGGCTATAATTATTTTGAAATAGGAAACAACAATGTTGGGGAAAGTGCGTAGAAAAGGGAACCCTCACACACTTGTGGTGGGGTGAGAAATGGTGCTGCCACTGTGGGAAACAGTCTGGCATTATCCTCAAAATTGAAAACACAGAAACTACCCTTGGACCCTGCATTTCCCCTCCTGGACATATGCTCGAGAAAGCTTAAAAGAATGTTCAAACAAAAACGTGTCCTCCAGAGTTCTTAGCATTATCATAGCCCAAAACAGAAACCACCCACATGTCCAACGCCTGATCAGTGGATGGATAGAACGTGGTACATCCATGCAATAAAATAGTATCCAGGCAAAAAAGAATTGGTACTCATACAAGCTCTATGGATAATCCTTGAAAATGTTTTGGTAAAATGAAAGCCAGACACAAAAGTCCATAGTTTGTGGGATTTCATTTAGTTGACATGTTCCCAGTGGGCAAATCTACAGACACAGAAGGCAGGTTCCTGGTTGCAGGGGGTCAGGAGGAGGGGGAATAGGGAATGACTGTCTAAGAGGCAGGGGGTTTCCCATTAGGGATGATGACAATGCAGTGGGGGGGATGGAATCAGGTAGTAGTGATGGTCCTACAACACTGTGAATGTCTGAGAACCACCTATTTTACACTTTGAAATAGCCAAAATGGCAATTTTCCTTATAGGTGAATTTTTCCTCAAGGACATAATACTGCATATATATAAAAAATACTGTATAACAGTTTCCACCCGGTACTGGCAAAGATCAGAATTTTTACCCCATGGAGGGTTAGTGAAAACATAGGCTTTGACCCTGGATGTTGGGGAAATAAACCCATCCACCCTCTGTGGAGAAAACTTTGCCTTTCTCTCAAGATTACAAAGAACCTATGATTGAGCTACCCCATAGACACACACACACACACAGACACACGGGCACACATAAATGAAATGAGATGCCAGAGTATGGATTATAGTGTTGCAGTGTTTCTGTTGGTAGAATAAAATGAATGGCATGATTTTCCATTAAGAAAAGACACACACTGAATCAGAATCCATCCATGGGAAGGGTACCGCACAGTATCGGAGGAGATCGAGGACAGTCTGTACTACTGATAGCAGAGGACCCCTTAGATCTTCTAGGCAAACACACTAAGGCTCAGAGCAGCCCATGAACACTGGCTACTTCCCAGGAGGAAATTGTACGTCTAAGGACAGAATCTCCTGTATATTTTGGATGTTTGTCCATGTGAATATATTACATGTTCAGAAGTACTTTAAAAAGCAGCTGTTTGGGAGAATAAAAGATGGGACAGGAGGAGTCATGAGGAGATGCATGATAAGGAGCAGATCTGCTGGGTTCACGTTGCCCTATTCTCCCTTCTCCTGATGACGGGGTGGGGAAGGAAGGGTGCGGAAGAGGGGAGGGGAGCCGATGGGGACAGCTCTCACAGGGACATGGGGGCTGGGGAGGGAGAGCAAACACTGGCTTCACCCAGAGGGGATCTCTGTCATCTCCGTGAGTGCAGAAAGTGGCAGGGACATGACTCTGTGCTGAGGTTTGGAAAAACCCCACTCTCTATACCCAGGGAGGAGGCTCCTTCCTACCTGGGCTGTGTCCCAGGCAGACACCAGTTGTTGGGTTCTGTGTGGCACCTGCAATGGGAAGAACGGATTTCCTCCTTCAGTGAGGTGGGGGCATGTGAGATACATGTAGGTATCTTCTCCTCACCCACAGAAACCACAGAAACACAGGAGGGACAGGGCTTGAATCCTTCTAGGTCTCACACTCAGACAGACCTCCCAGTAAAACTCTGAGACTCCCCAAACTGATCTTCCTGCCCCTCACCCCATCAGGGAATCAGGCATTCTTGCTCCACACTCACAGGTGACCTTGAGCTGGATGGTCCTTTCCACCATCACACCAGCTGCAGGAAAGTACACTTGGCAGGTGAGGTTGGTACCGTGGTCCTGGGGTCGTGGGATGAGGGTGAGCACTGAGGACAGGTGAGTCCTGGGACCCAGGGAGGTGAGGGCAGCTGACGTCCAGGA
>NC_081573.1:4116578-4135575 GCF_022355385.1 Mustela nigripes
TACCCAGAGGAAAGGAACATCACAAGTCTGATGACAGATGGACAGAGAGACGGATCCGGCAAGCAGGTCCCTTCAAGCCACTCCTGTGGTAATTACCCCCCATAGCTCAAGCCTTTTGTTCTCTCAGGTGTGACCCCAACTTTCTACTCTTCAGCAAATCTAGCAACAATGCCTCAGGTTTAACCATTTATTGGGGTCTTCATTTCTTTATGAAGGTTCCTGTGCCACATAAATCTCATATGAAATATGTTTGGACACTTTCCTCTGGTTCACCTGTCCTGTGTTACAGAGTCCCAGGGAGATCTTAGCAAAACAGAGGGAAACAATGAATTTCCTTCATATCACAGCTTTCTGACCTCCCTGTGAGAGCTTACACATTTCTTTTGTCTTAAGACCCCAAGAGTGTGGCATTTCTTATGAGGACCTCAGGAAGTTAATGCAGGCAGGTAATCAGAGATGCTCCTTCCAGGGGGAAGGCAGAAAAGGCAGAGGCTCTCCTTCTTTGGAGCCTTGCTCTGCTCCTCTTTGCAGCAAAGTCCTCACAGGGTGGTCTATACCCCTTCTGCCATCTCCTCTCCTCTGGCTCTCCTGAACCTGCTCCAATCACATCATCATACCTTTCCTGCCCCTTCTGCCATTATTGGGTCCCCAGTGACAAACCTGTCTCCAAGTGCCTTATTTTCTCTATGTGCAACCAGTCCCTTTCCTCCCTATTGACTATGCCCTTCCAGGAACTGTGGGATTTGACATCCCTGCCTGGACCCCTCTGCAGATTCCAGACAGTCACAGCCTGTTCCATCCCCAACATTCTCAGAAGGACCATCTCTAAATCCCTTGACTCCATTCTGCCAGATGCTCAGAGAAGACACTGAGCATCATTCTTGCTCCTCTCTTCCTCCTACCTCCCTCATCCTTTAGGAAATCCTGTTTGTTTTATTATCATTATATATCCCACTCTCCGTGGTTGGAGACAGGATCATGTCCCACCTGGGGCAGCCATCAGTGCCCTCCGAATCTCTGTCTTGCCGCTGTGGACCCACTCTGGCTGCTCCTGAGCAGAACAGCCATGGGGATCCTACTGAAAGGAAAGTTTAGTCATATCTCTGCTCTCTTCAAAGGCTTCCATATTCTTGCATTTTCTGCTAGGCTCGCATGATTTGCACCAGGACGATGTCTGCACCTCTGTGGGATCTGCTCTCCTACCTCAGGGTCTCCACTCCCATGGGGTTTCTTCTTCCTCAAGGTCTCCACACCCTCAGAGTCTTCATCCCATGGGATCTGCACCCCCATTCCCACAGGGTCTGCACCCCCATCAGATCAGCACCATCGTCCCAGCATCCCCACCTTGCACTCCTGTGCTCTCAACCCCATCCTCTTGTTTCCACACCAGCTCTCCTCCTGTCTCAGAGCGACTTCGCTCACCTTTCCCCATTGTCTATTTCTTGGGATAATCTTCTCTCAGGTAAATACAGAACCTGCTCTGTCACCTGACTTCAAGTCTTTGTTCAAATGTCACCTCCTCAGCTCTTAGTTCTAGAACATGGTCCCCAATATGTCACATGCTGCTCAGTCTTCATGGTTTTTCTGTAAACACATATTAGAGCACAAAGTGCTCTAATATTATTTCTTATGGACCAGTGACATGCATCTTTCCCATCAGGCCTCACATTTGCTGGAGGCCTGTCCTGGTGAGGAGCTGAACAGTAGATGTGTCTGAGAACTCCGTAGCATGAGAGAGAGTCCTGCATGTGTTGTAGCATGTGCTGGAGTCCTGCTGTCCAGGCTGTGGTGCCATTGGCGCCCTCCCTTTGCTAAGGGGAAGTACTCACTTCCTGGCCTGGGCTGAGTTAACCACTGTGGTGCCTGGACCTACGGTTCATAAACAAGGGTGTTTGCCTGCCTTTCCCCAAAGGGGAAATTATCAGTGTCTGGACACATTTTATCATCACAGCTTAGGAGGAAGGTGTGTCTGGCATCTAGTGGGTTGAGACTAGGGATGTTTCTAAACATCCTCCAAAGCACAGGACAGCCCTCACTGCAAAAAATCGTGCAGCTCTAGGGTTCAACAGTGCTGAGGTTGAGAGAACCCAGTATAGAGCTGATGTGGGATCTTGGAGGTTCTGTGTGGGTGTCCAGTCCATGAACAATGGGTAAGGATCTTGGGTGCAGAGTGGATGTCGGCTAGACACAAAGAGGAGACATAGCAGAACCAGTTCATGCCCTTGAGATGCTCCCCATCCAAGGGAGAGACATACAGTGTATAGGCACTTGTCTGGTAGAGGTCATGAGGGTGGAAACGGGCTGGGGCCATGGGACTGGAAGCTGTGTTGAGTGCTTTAGGGAACAAGTGAGCAGAGTGGACCTGGCCTATACTTTCAGTGGACAGGAAGGAAGATTCCCAGCTATAGGACCGTGCCATAGGCTCAAGGTCAATGCAGAGGCAAAAATGGGCTGGGCAGTAGGAAGAGCTGTTTGCACCTCCCCACTGTGGTCTCCCACAGGCTCACATAACAGGTGGCAGTTCACCATGCCCTCAGGGACCTCCAGGTCTTATCTTCTGCCCTGCCACATGGTCATCCTGCCAGCCCTGCTGGAGGCCATGCCTACATCCACCAGAGGTGTTAGCCTCAGGCAGTGCAGATGCCTAACTGCCTTGCAGGTGCTAATCTCTGACTTCCCTCATGGGGAGACTGGCTTGTCCATTTGACCACATTCATGGGACACCATCTGTTTACCTGGTACTGTGCTGGGTCTGGGGCTGGAGGTATACAGACAGACTCTGACCTCAAGGAGCCTTCAGTCCTGCCTGGCAGGGAGTGTTCAAATCCTCCCCAAGGATGGTTCAGGGGAACTGCATGGAGGAAGGGATCTTCAGCTGCTGCCACTCCCCCCATCCTTCTCATATCCTTTTTTTAAAAGATTTTTTTAAAAATTTATTTGACAGAGAGAAATCACAAGTAGGCAGAGAGGCAGGCAGAGAAAGGTGGGGAGGGAGAAGCATGCTCCCCGCTGAGCAGAGAGCACAATGCAGGCCTCGATCCCAGGACCCTGAAATTATGACCTGAGCTGAAGGCAGAGGTTTTAACCCACTGAGCCACCCAGGTGCCCTTCTCATATCCTTTTTTCCCACGTCTCTCATCCCCAGGACCTCTGTGCCCCAACCACATGCTAAACAGGTCACAGACCCTTCCCTTGAGGTCCCAGGATCCTAGGTCCTAGGATCCAGAATGCCAAGCACAGGTGCACACAGACCCCTGTCCTGGCAAGAGCAACACAGAAGACAGAGTTGGTCTATGTCCCTGGGAATACCTGAAGCTGAACTTGAGAATAAAGTTGAGACTGAGGTCTCTCCTGTCCCTTCTACCGTCCTCTCTCATACCTGCTGGGAGGAGCATCCCAGAGACCAGTTTCTTAAAGTTCACTCTGCACGGAGAAGCAGGAAGACCCTGGGGTCCCACAGGTGCCCTGAGCAACATGTGGGTTTCCCTCCATCTCCAGCCCCTATCCATGACATTTCCAGGACCCTGGACAGCAAGGGCAAGGAGCAGCTCAGGTGTGGCCCTCCAGGATAATTCAATGGCCTCCTTTTAACCCCTAAGTGAAGCTACCTCACTATGTCCTGTGCACCCGCATGGCCTGTCCTCTTCCATACCTAGAGCTGAGGGAGGCAAGGGCAGGAGAGAGAGGGATCACTCTCTTTCTCTTCCCCTTCTTATAAGGCCATCCATCTTGGGACTCCACCATTATGACCTCACTTAATCTTAGTTATCTCTGAAAATACAATCACATTTGGGGTTGGGGCTCCAGGAGATGAATTTGGGGGGCACAACTCAGTCTACAACATTCAGGTTCCCTGGGCTCTCCCATGTTCCATCTTTGTCCTCTTTGTAGGCAACTTCATATCCCTCACATGCAAAGAAACAAGTCATATAAATAATTATATTCTGCATTTCCTCTTTCCACTCTAAAGAAATATGTCCCAGCCTCTATCCTCCTGGTGTCAGTGATGTTCAAAGCACAGTTGTATTTCTCAGAGTCTCCAGGGAGGTGGAAACATCCCTGAGTCACAACCTGTAGTATGTGGTCCAGGTGGGTCATGGCCACTGAAGAATCCTTACCAGGTTTGTCCCTGTTCTGGAACCAGTAGCCACAAGCAGGCATGAATTTGTTCCAGGCATCCTGAGGATAGGAGACGGTATAGGGAGTGGGAATGAAAAGTTTTCTCATGTCATCACAAACTGGCTTGTTTGCTTCCAGCATGAAATCCAGATGCTCAATCTGGGACCCTGGGGGTGAGAGTCTCTGCCTCAGCCCTCCTGCCCTACCTGCTCACCCCCCAGACAGCAGGATTAGCTGCATCTCTGGGAAGAGATGGGCCAAGCCCTCTGCTGGGATTTTCTCTTTCAAGGACTCATGAGCTATAGGACCAAGAGGAAGTTCTGACAGGAAGGTGAGTGACACTGAGGTGTATGCACAGAACAAGAACCTTAGACTTGTCCTGAATCAGAGCTAGTCTGCCTTGAGAGACTGTGCTCACTTCCCATTTTTCAGAGGAGGTTACTAAAGTTCAGAAAGGGCAACAGACATGCCCTAAGACACCAGGGAAGGCAAGACCTGCTCCCTGTCTCCACACCACCTGCCCATGTCCTGACCTTTAGTACCTGCTTCCACATTAGAGACTAAGGTGCTCCTGGGCAGGTATCAGGAAGTCGTGCTACTCCTGCTGGGGATTAGTTCTGGAGTGGCCCAGGAGGCGTTAAAGGCAGAAGAATATGGAAGAACTCCAAGGGAGCTGAAGAGAGAAGTTTTCCATTCATGCATTTATTTAACAAAACAGAGTGAACACACTCACTGTGTTGGAGACTGGAACTGAGACCTGACCTCTTTTCTCCCCGCTTAGTGGAGTGGTCCCTAGGCAATTCCAGGATTTCATGACAGGAGCCAGAACTAAGAATAACAGGCTACATGGGGGCTTATTCCAGCTTTTTCACATGGTTCACCAGGCACTTTATTCCCCACATCTCTGTTTTGAGAGGACAGGATCCACCCATCTCCTTGGCCATGTCTCTTGCCCTCCTCCATCACCACATAAGGGCAGGGCCAGTACAGTGTGTTATACAGGCTTTGTGAGCAAATACTCGAATACATGGTTGGAGGCTGTCCCAGTTCACAGTGCAAAACCCCTCCTGATCCAGTATCCCACAGTGGACTTTTTCTTAAGAATG
The DNA here is from genome assembly GCF_022355385.1 of Mustela nigripes. Classification (NCBI taxonomy): domain Eukaryota; kingdom Metazoa; phylum Chordata; class Mammalia; order Carnivora; family Mustelidae; genus Mustela; species Mustela nigripes. The sequence continues at coordinate 4,121,804 of NC_081573.1, forward strand.
TTTTCACTTTGGGCCTCCCCTCCTCTTGCCAAGCTTCACGTGTGCGGCTGTTTCTCTTGCTTTTCAGCAGCCTGTATGTGTGCGTCCAGAGCCGCCTGACATCCTGCAGAGTCCTGTCTGTTCTGTGGTTGGAGGAGCAATTTGTGTTTAGGGTAAATAGGGTGAATTGTCCCAGAGGATGGAGGCTGGGAGATATTTTTTTTTTTTTTAGTGGAAAGAGGAAATGCAGAATATCATTGTTTAGGGTGTATCCATGTGCAATTAGGTTTTTTTACAAAATATCCCTTGTAACCTGTGATCAGAAGCCATCGTCTCTCTTTGCAGAGGTTCCTGGATTTAAACCACCTCCCATTCAGGGCTGAGCAAACCAAAACAGAGCCCACCTTGAAACCTCAACACAACAGAGGACAAAGGGCTGTGCTCTTGACTGTTGAGACTATCTTCTTTGTGGGAATCCGCAGAAGCGGAAATGCAGGCTGTGGCCACCAGATGGCAGTAATGATTCCTCAAATTCCGGCGGTTAAACTAAAAGGCTTTAAGGAATTAAGTGAAAGGTCATCTGAGTTTTTTTTTTTTTTTTAAGATTTTTATTTATTTATTTGACACAGAGAGAGAGCACAAATAGGCAGAGAGGCAGGCAGAGAGAGGCGGGGAAAGAGGCTCCCTGCTGAGCAGAGAACCAGATGAGGATGTGGGGCTGGATCCCAAGACCCTGAGACCATGACCTGAGCAGAAGGCAGAGGCTCAGCCCACTGAGCTAGCCAGGCGCCCCCATCTGAGATTTTTATGATTCCCCAGGAAGTGGCCCAGTTAACTGAGGGAAGCCTGTTAGTGTGAGCACTGGTGTCAATTAACTACTGTGCCAAACATTTTATCTGTAATGCATCCTTTGAGCCTCATGTAGACACGTTGAGTCTATAGTAATGATCCCTTTCCTTTTCACCAGAGATGATGAGGTTGATACATGTGATATTTTTTCCTTTTTCTTTTTAGATGGCTCTATTGAGATACAACTGCTGTATGAAAAATGGCACGTATTTAATGTATGCAATTTGATGAGTTTGCACTTATTGCATTGCACCTCTGAAATTGTAACCACGATCCTGGTTACAAACACGCCCATCCCCTCTCAAAGTTTCCTGGTGACTCTCTGCTGTTTGTTGGGTTTTGTTTTGTCTGGTTGTTGTTGTTGTTGTTGTAAGAAAACTTAACATGAGATCTACCCTCTTAAAAAATTTGTTAAGTGCCCAAAACAGTATTGCTAACTACAGGCATTACACAATAAAGCAGATCTCACAACTGATGCATCTGGCATCCCTGAAACTTTATATCTTCTGACCAAAAGCTCCCCTTTTCCCTTCCCTCCAGCCCCTGGCAACCACCACAATACTCTCTGCTTCGGTGAACTTGACTATTTTAGATATTTCATTTAAGTCCATTTGTGGAGCATTTGCCCTTCTTCGATTGGCTTATCCTATTTAGCATAAGGTCTTAACAAAATGCGTAACACAGTGCTTCAGATCGAAATGGAAGGTTGTGAGACCATCTGCATGAGTATATGGAAGTATAAAACTCACTGGGAATGGCAGGTACACAGACAAATATGGAACACGGTACCCCTGGAATGGAGGTGTATGAATCACTTAATTTTAGTATAAAAGTGAAAAGACAAAAGTGTTAAGAATAACTATGACTAAGACTATTTGTTAATGGATACTCGATATGAAAAGGTGTAAATTGTGACATCAAAAATACAAGTGTTGAGGGGTTGGATTGTAGAGTTTTGTATGGGATTAAGTCGCAATCAGGTTATGACAGACTGTCCCAAAATTGAGATATTTCACGATGTTGCTTTCTGCAGAGCAGATCAAGCTCCTGCTGGAGACAGTTTTGAATCTCTTCTTTTTATCTCTAAAGCGTCTGTTTTTAACTGTACAGTCCCAATCCCCAAACCTACAAATGGAAAATACATAGTGAGAACACAATGTGGATTATTTAATGTGGAGTACTTATTGACCTGACCACAAGGTCTGGGGCTCCTGTCTTATGCGTCTCTGTCTCTGAGTCCCCCCATTTTCCCCCCGAAGATTTAATTAATTAATTAATTTCAAGTGCGAACTGGGGGAGGGGTGGGTTCCTGCCGGAGAGAGAGAAAATCTCAAACAGACTCCCTGCCCAGTGCAGAGCCCAACTCTGGGCACCATCTGACGACCTTGAGATCATGACCTGAGAGGAAATCAGGAGACAGACGTTTAACCGACTGAGCCACCCAGGCGCCCCTCTGAGTCCCCTTTTTTATTCAGGACATAATTTGACCCGGCTTTAGGTGTGGGTGGCTCCAGGGTTCATATGACAGAGGCCCTATCACTCCCCTTGCTTTTTTTTTTTTTTTTTTTTTTTGGTGGTGTGGTTGCTGATTTTACTGTCTGCCTTTTGTTCTCAAATTCATAAAGGTAGGAGGTGCGATACCCACTCTGAGGCCTACAGAGTGGACGGTGAGGTCACTGAAACCTACAGAGACCAGGTAATTTGGGGGCAGAAACGGGTCTGTGCCCTTCTCCACCAGCCCCACGATGCCCTCCTGGCAGCGGCGCTTCTCTCTCGACGTTCCCTGCCCGGTTAGGGCGCCCTCTGCTGCTCACCCAGAGAGTTACCCAGATGGCGGTACCACCTGTGTCCTCCTTCCATTACTCTACTTCAACCCGTTCGCTTCCACACCAGCTGCGCCCTGACACCTGGTTCCCACCCTGCTACTCAGAAGCCGGTCTCTCCGACAGTCTCGCTACACAGGGATGATAAAAGGCAAAGAATTATTACTATTATCCCTGTTGTTCTTACCCATGTTATTGTTAATGTTATTTTCCCATTCCACTTCATTCTTCCCTGGGAGCTGGGGCGGGGGAGGGTCCTGCCTCCTATCCTCTCTATCCAGTTCACATGGCACCCGCATGAAAATGTAGACCATCTCAGGGTTGCTCCAATTGACAACTTCATGGCTCTCCCTGAGGGTCTGATGCACCTGGGGTGATAGGTTTGCCCACATGGGACCACAGGGACCAGGCTGAGGCGTCAGGGTTCCACCTGGTTTACAGGTGTGGAACCCTGATCTCCACAAGGATCCCAGGTTGGCATTCCCTGTGGTCTCTGGGCCTGGTAAACATCTTCCAGTGTTCACTCTGGCTGTCCCGGGCAGAACCTTGCCCTGGGAGGGCCTGTGACATTTTGCTGTCTTGATAAAAAGGTACAAAGCTGGGCTCTAGAAGAAGATTAAGGGCTCCTTGGGAGGCCTCCTCAGGCTGCCACCCACACCCAGCTGAGATCGGGTGTTGGCTTATGGGAATGTGAGTGAGTCTATGAGCCCAAAGTATGTTCCAAGCCTGCTGCTTTCTCCTGAGCGTAGGGCCCTCCTGAGGGTGTCACTTCCTTAAATGCTCAGATTCTTGCTGTGAACTCTGGATGAAACCAGTTTTTCCATATCGGTCCTGATTGCTTGGACCAAGCATTACTGTCCATGTACAGTCTGGACACAAGGGAAGGACATTCTTCTGCAGTGGCTTGGCATAAAGCTCTGTTGGATAGGGATGCTTTGTGTCAAGTGATGTCAAATAGATTCAATCAGATGGCCTCTGTGCCAGAGCTTGCTGGCTTCCTCCCATTAACCAACCCCCTTTTACCTTAATAAGGAAAAAGAAAGGTAATAAGGATACAAGATCTTAATTAATGAGATTTATAGGATAATTGTTATTAGGTCATACAACCGAAGTGTTTTTTAAATATCTATAAACTCAGTTTAAAATGTTTATTTTTTCCCAAAGAGTTTAGTGAAACATTATAAAAGGATTTTCAATTATGCCATTAGGAATTAACATGTCCTGTAATGGTCAGTGTGGGAGACATTGTTGGCAGTCATTTATACATGTGACCTTATTGAAAGCTCACAGCAGTCCTATGGAGAGAAAAGGCTTCATATCCTCACATTACAAGTGGAGACAGTGAGGCATAGTTAGGGGGCATCCATACGTATGACCACCTTCACTTGTGACCCTATTGCAAGTTTAGGATACCAAGACCACCTCCTTCCAGTGGAAGGACTCACGTAACACACTAAAAGCTATTATCTTTGTGGTTAGGGATGGTTACAGCTTGAGGATACAGATCAGTGTCAGTGAAAGGGAGGAAAGGGCATGGTCAGGGTCCAGGGGCTTCCACATGTCTCTCCAGTGGAGTTATGAGTCATGGACAGCATTACCTCCTCCCAGCACTGGTGTATGACAGTCTGCTGACCAGGGAAGCTCACCTGATACTGGTCTTCAGGGTTTTTATTGAGGCTCTTTCACACAGTTATGATTCACTACTCACATAGCTGACCTCAATCTCCTGCCTCTCCAGGGGCAGAGCAGATTTCATGTGACCCAAAGCCTTCATCATAATTTCTACTGTGGAATATCCAGTGTGTTCCAAGGCCCCGCAAGGCAAATAGAGACACTCTTATCAGGCAGGGCATTATAAGGATTTAGGCATTTCTTCCAGGAGTTGAGGACAAAGTCAGATATGTCTTTGGCTAAGGTAAATTCTTTACTCAAAAGTCCATCTCTGGGACCCATCAAGCTCCAAAAATGGGACTGGGCAAAAGCCATTATGCTGCTGTTGGTATAAAAAAGAGGAAACATTGAAAGCATCTGAATGCTCCCAAATAGGGGATGGGTTGAACGAATGGATCCATGGCCAGTGCAGTGGAATAGTATGCAGCCATGAACAAAGACCAACGGCGATATAAGAAGTAGGGCTTCTGATAAGCTACAGGCAGAAAAACAATTCTCTGTGTTTTCTAGGGGTACCAATTACACTCAAATACTGAGGAGGACCAATTTAGAAATTTCAGTGGCACATAATATAGTATTTTCCTATTATACCAAGTACAGATGTGTTTTGCAGTAGGCTACAAATATTAATATGGGTTGTCAGAATACAGTAGGAGACTTCAGAGATGTTGAACGAACCATAAGAACTCTGAGGTGTATATTCACCTACCTTTGTCTAAACTTGGGCTTAACATTAGAGAAGCCCAAATAAAGAAGGATATTGAATGGTATGATACCACTTTGGTAAAAATATGTATCTGTGCCTGAGTATGTATGACATATCAGAACTGAAAAGTTTCAAAGAAAAACACTGGCTGTATCTCCAGGCGATCTGGCTGTTACAGGTGACTTTCCAATAGTATTAATCAAATTCTGATAAATAAGTCTGTACTTTACTTAAAAGGATTGTATTTACTTACATACTTATAAATGTAAAGCTGTATGAATGTATAAATATTCGTCTGCATATTTAAATAATCTATTATAAATAGTAACAGATTTACACATTTATTTAGATGAGTATTCATAACAACTTAAAACTATTTAAATTAATTACTAACACAGTATTAATTCTATTTTTCCTTCTTAAGAATTTTCCAAAATTTCTACAGCCAATGCATTACTTTTTCAATTAAAGTCATATTTGCTGTCATAAAAATAAAAGATGAATATACTTCTGAGTCCAGCTTGAAAGATTTGTGACCCTTTCTGGGGTGAGCCGACTCCCCTGCCTTCTCAGTCCCTCATCCAGCCCACCTGGGTCTCTGTATCTCCATGTTTCCCTTTCTCTCTGTGGGGTCCCCAGATGCAGACACATCACATGTGCTCAGCGCTGTGCCCTCCATGAGCACACTCTGCTCTGCCCTGGCAACACTTCTGTTACTGAACCTAAAGATCCAACACCAAAAGAATGGGATTTATACATTTTGGCTCAGGCACGCAACAGCAGGCCCCACAGCCACTCCAAATGTCCAGGTGGAGGAAGATCTGCTGACCCTTTAAGAGAGAGACTTAAGCTGTTGGTGTCCAGGGAGTGAAAAGCAGCCCCTCATCAAATAAGACAATGCAATTTAAAATGTGAGATCTACAGGGAGTAGGAAAAACAAAAATGAACAATTGCCCCACATTTTAAAAAGGCTGCTGTCCTGTATTTATTGTGCTTTTCAGTATTTTCCAGTTTTCCTAAAAGTGAGCCTAAGATTTTTTTGTAACCAGAGCAGAATAGGAGACTAATCTAAAAAAAAAGAAATGAGCTGAATACACGATAAGCTAAGTGCACCTCAGAGTCATAAAGATAACAACAACTCCCCAAGCGTCTCCTCCCCAGCCCAGGGTGGCTGGGGCTCAGAGTCCACTGGAGCGCAGGAGGTGGGTGGGGACCAGCAGCTCAGAGCCAGAAACGCAGGTCTGTGAAGAGGCAGAGGAGACTGCCAGGTCCCTGGACAAACACCTAGCCCAGGAGGACCTGCGTAACCCATGGACCTTTCCAGACCCAGATGCAGACTCTGGAGGGAGCTGGTTCTCCTAGGTAAGAGAGCTGAACCCACAGGACAGGGAAGCGTTAGAGGAGAGGGGGACAGAGCTGGCACCAGGACTTTCGTGAGCTCACATACCTGGGCCTACCTCACCCATAGACACACACACTCTCTTTACTCACATATGCATACACACAGAATGTTCATCCCCATTCACCCCCAGGAGTGATGAACTTGGACCCCCTCCTGTGATTGCTGGAAATCACCTCCCTGGGTTCCTAATCTGCCCTGATCCCCTCCCCTACCTCTCCAGCTAGACTCCTTCCCAACCTCTCACTTCCTTCTAGGACCCTCTGAATCCCTATGACAGGGACAACTGTCATGTCTCACTGGCCACCCTGTGTCCTGTCCTCAAACACCACCAGTATCTACACCTGGAGGCCTGGAGCAGGGGATCTCAGGGGTATTTGCCTCCTCCATGGAGTCAAGGCTTAGGGTACACAGACAGGAGATCTCCATGTCTTAGGACGACAGATCTTCATCCACATTCATGTGCACTCCACAGAATTTAGATGCTAAGTCAAAGGCACGTGTAGACAGTCTTGGAGGACTTCAGCCACCCACCTATCAACCGAGCTCTCCCACTGGGTTCTGCCCCATGATCAGGGACCCTGTGATGTGGTGTCCAGTGTGATGAAGATCTATCTCCAGACTCTGGTGACCCAGATCCCCAGACTCTGGGGATGGGGATGAGGGGGCCCAGGAGGCTGGGGGAGCTCCAGGGGGGCATCTGACCCAGACTGGGGAGCAGGGGGCATCAAAGCTAAGAAGTGAAGGCTGAATAGAAGTGAGTTGATGGGGGCCTGGGAAGGAGGGAATGGAGATCTGTGTGTCAGAAACAGGGAACAGCATGTGTGAAAGCCCAAAGTCAGGACAGAGTGTGGTGTAAAAAGAGAGCTGTTTATGTCTGGGGAACATAGTACAGATACTGTGTCTTCTGATAAATGAATGCAGAAATGCATGCATGAATGAGTTACTGAATAAGGGGGTTCATGGGGTAATGGGGTGGGGTAGGTATGATCCAAAAGGAGGCTAGATGAGTCATAAAGACCAGCTCTTTCTAAGAGTGGCTCATAAGCCATGTTGAGTTTTAACTTTATTCATGGAGTGCTGGGGAACTACAGAAGTTACCTAAGAGAGCAGGGTCACACCTGGGTCTTTGTAAGGATCCACATAACTGCCATATGAGGAGGGGTTGAAGACTGAGTGTCCAAGGAGGAAACCAGGCTGGAAGAGGGTGAGGAAGGAATGGACCAGAACAGGGCCTGAGGGGGTGGAGAGGGGAGGACAGGCTGGGGAGCTAGAAACCCATGGCACGTTCACCAGTGTCCCTGGAGATCATTTCCTGGGCAGTGTAGATCAATCTCTCTTCTCTCTCTCTCTCTCTCTCTCTCTCTCTCACACATGTACGTGGGTTCTATTTGTCTTCTCCAGCCAGTCTACTGGCCTGGGGGACCCGCCAAGCCTCTAGCCAAATCTACATCAGCCCAGAGTCACTCTTAGGGTTCAAGGGACTTCGGACCATCATAGTCCTTGAGAATGCCACCGAAGATGCTCTGGAATTCAGCTGGCATCGTGGTGCAAATGACACTGAGGACAATATGATCGTCAGCTACAAACCTCCCTCCAATTTCTGGCAGACTGGGCCCATGTACAGAGGCCGGGAGAATGTGACCACATTAGGTGACCTGATGATCAGGCGATCTGCATTAAGTGACACAGGGAACTACACTGTGAGGGTGGACACTGGCAATGGGACCCAGACAGCAACCGGCTGGCTTGAAATACAAGGTGAGTTGGCAGGTTGCCCATTTCCAGACCTGGGAGCTTTGGGAGTGAGGTCCCTGGGAAATCATACTGTCCAAGTCTCCTCCACCTGCAGGTGACAGGGGGAAACTTGGCAGATATAGTCCAGCTTCTCCTGCTGAGATGGGTCACTGGTTTCCTTCAAGGGTTCCAGTTTCACTCTCAGGGTATCAGTTAGTTCTGCTGCATAACAAAGAGCCACAAGTGGCAGTCTTAGACAATACCCATTTATTAGCACACATCCCTGTCTGGCAAGTCTGGCAAGTGCTGTGCTCTGAGACTCGCAAGGTGGGGCTGTGGTCTCATGTGTGGCTCTGTCCATGGGCATGTCACATCATGACTCTTTGATTCTTCAAGGTCAACTGAATTCTGCCTCTCTGGGAAAGGGAGACTCTGTTAAGAAGTTTTAACTCTGTTAAGAAGGAGTCTTATATGACATAAGGGTAACGATTGGAATGACATTCCATCACTTTTGCCATATTGTTTAGGTTAGAAGGAAGTCATAGGCTCTACCCACATTTGAGGGGCAGGGACTATACAGACTGAAGTCATGAGGCTGTCTTGGAATTCTGTCTACTATAGACAGCTCCTGGGGGCTCCACAGGGCTGGGTGGGTAGAGTGGGGATTTGGAGATAAGAAGTCCTGTGTTTACTTCTGACTAAGAATATGTCCCATGGCCTTGAGCCTTCATCTTCCCTCTGTGGTGTTCTGTTTCCTCATCTGTAGAATGGGGATAGTATCTCCTCTGTCTTTTGTAAGGTTGGAGGGAGTATCTGTATGTGTAAGTAACTGTAAGTAATCTGTAAGTAACTGTAAAGTGAATGGGACTCAGATAAAGGGAGCAATTATTATACGGAGTTCAAATGTCACCTGTCACATTGAATTCTACCGATGGCTCCTCAGTTGGGGGTGTTCTCGTTTTAGGTCCTGGGTTCAGAAACAACCATTAGGCCACACATCTATCCCAAGAACTCACCATTACTGCAGTGGATGCACAGTGATGACTCCACACCTAGGATGGGAGACTCAGACTTGTGCCTCAACTACTTGTGCCCACTCCCTACTTCTCTGTCCCTCCCTGCTCTAGGGCTGCTCCCCTGCCAAGACCTCAGACCCCACCTTACAACTCTTGACTTCTCACCAACCTACCCCGGAAGCCCCTTCGGGGTTTCTCTCCCAAGCAGAGCTTGGGGAGGCAGACCCCACCCCTAATGTCTTCTTCCTGCTTCCCCCAGATGTGGAAGGCAAGCCAGACATCTGGGCCAACGCCACCTCTCTTGTAGAAGACGTGGATTCTGTGGCCGCCATTTGCTACACCAATGCCACCACTGTCAAGTGGTATGTGGATTTTACACTGGTGTCCAGCAGTGACCGGATGACAATCTCCCCGGACCTCAAGACCCTTGTCATTCACAGAGTCAGCCGCTATGACAGAACACTTTATTGCGAGATAGACAGCATCCTGGAGATTCCTCAGAATAGTAAAATTATCTCTCTGACTGTGGCCTGTGAGTGGTCTGGGGCCCTGGAGTAATGCTGGGGGTGGGCTTAGGGCCACCCAGGGATGTAGCAATAATACAGGCAGAACCGGGGAGAGGAAACGCCATGAGTCAGCCCCCAGCCAGCTGTATCTGGGTTTGAATCTCAGCTCTCTGGACTTAGAATCACCCTCAGGGCACAGAATGATCTGCTATTTAAAATGGGGACCCAACTTGCTACTCCTCAGATTAGCAAGAGTGCAAATTTGTTCAGATATGGCTTTTGTAAAGACAGGACTTCTTACAACTAATAGTTTCTTTAAAATGTCATTCAACTTGTTAAATATTCAAATCCCATGTTCCCTTGAGCCTTCAGATACATTGGTCTTTTTTTTCTAAATTTAGTAAAATCACCTTCACTTTTCCTTTTACTCAGATTGAATTGGCTATCCTCCTTTAAACAGTTTGATTTTAAAGCTAAATAACAGATTTCATGCATTCTCTTTTCTCCATGATCCTTCAACCACCCACCAACCCAAGTACACAATCCAGCCAGATCTCCTCCAAAATATCAAACGGGTCTTGTAAATCGAAGACATCATCTTATAAATATAATGAACTTTGGATCTTTACAATGTTCGGGGACTTTTTCACATTTACCAAACTCTTTCACATCTTCGGACTGTGAAAAAGCACAAGTCTTGAACGATTTTCACATCTAAATCTAGAACCACATGAAGTCCATCAGATTTCCTAACAAGCATGCTCTGGCAATCATGGAGATAAAGTGGTCACAGAGCAGAGTTTCTGACCTCCACGCACAGCTTGCTGACTGCAGGTTTGCAGTCAAGAGCCAGGACCTAGGATCTGCTTCTGCAGGGAGATTCCTCCCAGGCCATAGGGGAATTTGTTTAGTTCATTTGTGGGTCAGTAGGATGCTATGAAATCCCTAATCCTCTCTTTGGGAACCCCATTTGCCTCATCTATAAAATTAACCCATGGGTTGTTATGGGGATTAAGCAAATGTATGAACCTATAAAGTGTTTAGAACAGAGCCCAACGTTCAGGGGACCTGATATATTACTTCTACTCCTATTTTATCATGATGTGAAGGTCTGTCATGGGACTGACTCATAATAGATGCTTGAAATGGAAGATGTTATAGTTATAGTAATGTTGTTGGCACAGCTGCCTTGCATGTGTTGGATCTAGGGGATACTTGGGGTGCAATGTGGGAGCACCTTCTGGTCGGGGAGGACTGTGTGTGGATTGAGGGAAGGAGACAGGATCCCAAGGGGTCAGAAAACATAGCTCCAGGTCTCCTGCCATCTCTGCAGATGGGCCAGACAATGTGCGGCTGAGTACCAGTCCCATTACCTCCAAAGGCGTCCTGTCTGCTAAGATCGGCTCCCAGGTGATGATGAAGTGTGATGCCATTTCCAAACCCAGTTCCACGTACCAGTGGATCCACAATGGCTCTCTCCTGAGCTTCTCAGAGGCAAGCGTCACTCTCCAAAGTCTGGCCTGGGACCAGATGGGCAAATACAGATGCATCGTGGAGAACCCTGTGACCCAGCTGACCTTGTATAGGGAATTCCAGATCCAGCTGTCCCGTAAGTACAGTAGCCCACCTCGGACGCTCATGTTCCCCAAATCTTCCCATCTCTGTGCTTTTGCCTAGGCAGTGCCCATCATCATGTATGCCGTCCCCACCCTGCAAAGCCATGCTCACAATGGTTGGGTAAAATCCACCCCCCACCCTGTCCTGTCCTCTGAGGTCCAAGTCCAAAGCTGCCCCCCTCCATAAAGCCCTGGGGGACCTCAGATCAGAGCAAGAGTGTGTCCCAGGGGGAGTTGGTCAGCTAACATCAAATGAGCACTTACTATGTGCCAGCCCCTCTTCTAATCTGTGCGGCCCTCATAGTCTCACTGCAGAGGAAGTGACTGTTGTGAACGCCACCTCCATTTACAGAGAAGAGAACTGAGCTGTGGGGAGTTTGAGTGCTTTTTTCCACGTTCCAGTTCCAATCAACAGAGGAGGCAGCGCTTAAATTCTGGTAGTCCGGCTTCACAACCTATGTCCTCAGCTGTTTTACTCGGTTGCTCAGAAGAGAAAGTGGAAAGGCTAGAGCGGGTGGTGGTGCAGAGGAAGCAGGGATCCGTTGTGGATGTGGTATTTGGAATATGGCTTGAGAATGAATCTGTAAATGGGAAGAGCCTCCTGAGCCTCAGTTTCCTTATCTGTAGTGTAGAGATAAAAAGGGTCCCTAGGGCACCTGGGTGGCTCAGTGGGTTAAAGCCTCTGCCTTCTGCTTGGGTCGTGGTCTCAGGCTGCTGGGATCGAGCCCCACATCGGGCCCTCTGCTTGGCAGGGAGCCTGCTTCCCCACCCCCCTCTGCCTATCTCTCTGCCTACTTGTGATTTCTGTCTGTCAAATAAATAAATAAAATAGTTTATTTTTAAAAAGGGTCCCTATATGACAGGACTGCTGGCAGAATTAAATCAGATAGTGCATGAGAAGCCATCAGCCTGGCTTGTCCCAGAGAGAGCCACAAACACTGAATGTGGGCTGGAGACATTTATTCTGGTCACTCCATACTATTTACTAAGCACCTGCTATGCACCAGACATGACAGACCGACAGTGAATGATTATGCACTGACTGATCCACACCTTTCTAACTCCACTGGACTGTGAGCTCCAGAAGGACAGAGGCTGGGAGCACTGTTTGCTCACCACTTGTCCCCAGTGCTTATTTAATGCTGTGCCTGGCACGTAGTTGGTGCTCAGCAAATACCTGTGCAATGAGTTAGTTAAAGACCCGTGTAATCAACACCCCCGACCCTGTCACTTTCTACCCTCTTGAGTGGGTTTATTCTTTTTTGGAGAGCTTCCTGCTGCTTGCAATGATATTAGACATTTCTTTGCCTAATTGTCAATTGTCCACTTTCCAGCTGGAATGTCGCTACTGAATTCTTAACATTTGGAACATAGCAGATGCTGATAAATCTCTGAAATAGATGTGTGGGTGAGCAAAGTGTTGAATGATGTTGTCCCTGACTCCCTTGTATCCTCTCCTCCAGGGGACACAACTCCTGTTGTGAACAGAGGTTTCTACATCTCAGGAGCCAAAGTGGTGTGGCTCATTGTGTTCACAGTCCTGGGCAGTGTCTACATCTGTGGAATCCTGATCTACGCCTTGATCAGCTATTTCTCCACCAGGTGCCTCTTGCCCTGGGTCAAGGGTGGGGTGCTGTCTGGGGAATGGGTCTCAAGAACACTTCCTTAAGAAGGGAAGGCAAAGCCAGGAGGGGAAGGGACAAGCTAGGAACGTGTTGTCAGGAATCATCGGAGGCAGATAGATAGGTCATGGACTAGAAGCCACTGACAGAGACGGAGAACGTAGAGGCAGTCATGCCTCCATATAGCAATGGGGTTTCACTTAGCGACTTCCTTTCATCCCAGTTTCTTTGTGTTTATGATGTTGATATGGAGGTCCACCTAGAGAGAAAACCATGAGAATGAGCAGGGTGGGTGCCAAACATCGAGCATGGTCTGGAACATGGTAGTCGCTAGTTACCAAGTGAAGTTAGGGAAACAGGTAGTAGAGTCAACTGCAGGGGAGGAGACTGGTCAGAGGGAAGATTCTAATCTGGGTTTCAATCTCAGCTCTGACTTTAGCTGTCTAGCTGGCCCTCAGTAGATCATAATCCATTCAGGTCCTCTTCACCCATCTGGAGGATGTGAAGGGTAACATCTTCCCTGAAGGGAGATATGGGGACTAGACACAATTCTTGGAAGATAAAACAATTAGCAGCATTCTTGGTACAAAGTAGATCAGAATTTCTCGAGCTTAGCACTATCAATATTTGGGGTCAGATAATTATTTCAGGGGTGGGTTAAGGCTACATTGTAGCATGCTTAGCAGCATCCCTGGCCTCTACCCACTTGATACCAGCAGCAATAACCTCCATCAGTCTAAGTTTAGACAACCAAAAATGGCTCTAAGTGTTAGAAAGGTCTTGAGGACAACATTGCCTTGACTGAGAACCATTGCAGTAGATGTTAAAGAAAGCAGTGATGATGGAGA
>NC_081573.1:4135585-4154226 GCF_022355385.1 Mustela nigripes
TGATGGTGATGCTGGTGCTGATGATGTTGGTGATGCTAAAGTAGTAGTGGTTGTGGTGGTGATGGTGGTGGTGATGGTGATGGTGGTGATGGTGATGCTGGTGCTGATGATGTTGGTGATGCTAAAGTAGTAGTGGTTGTGGTGGTGATGGCGGTGGTGATGGTGGTGATGGTGGTAATGGTGATGATGGGGGTGGTGGTGATGGTGGTGATGATGTTAATGGTGATGGTGGTGGTAGTGATTGTGGTGGCAGTGGTATTGATTGTGGTGATGACAGTGAAGATTTTAGAAGATACATTCTGTTTTCAAATCATTTTAGTATTTTGATATGGAACCTATATGTGATCATTGCATGGTCCAACAAGAAGCTTAAAGTATTGACTGTCAGTGTGACATTTAGCCCATTTGTGCTTCAGTTTGCCATGTGTAAAATGGGAGTAATACTGGTATTGACCTCACAGGGATATCTGCTATGGGGATAAAGTCAGTGTCACTGACAAATAGCTTGGAACAAAGCGTGGCACATAGTAAGCACTGAATAAAATCTTAAGTATTATTACTGATAGCATCATTATTCAATGTGTTTATGTACTTTTCCAAACTAGTCATGATAAACTCTGGAAGTTTAAGAGTTGTTCCAGGATATCTAGGTTACTTTTTCTTCTACAACCTGAAAGATGCAATCTAGCCAGGCATAACCCCCTCCTCGTAGCCAGGAGTGAACTGAACATCTCCACTGCCCCATTCTCCTTAGAGGTGCCACATTCTCCTTGGTCTCAGCTCTCCAGTCTGGAATGCATGAGAGCAGGGAGCTGGGAATCAGAAAGGCCAGGTTCAGAACAAGCTTCTGTCATTTTCTAGCTGTGTGACTTTAGGCAAGCTTCTTCACCTCTCTGAAGTCCTGTTTCTTCATTCACAAAACAGGGATAAAGTTTCTACTTCGTGTGACTGTTGAGAGGATTCAACATAATTTCTATAAATCATCTACTCTAGTGTCTGGCATATAACAGGTGTGAAATAACTTAATATTATTATCACTAGGAATTAGCCCAGGTAGTGCCAGCTTCTTCCCCAGGTACACATAGTCTCTTTTCCCTCCCCACATCTGCTGCCCCATGGCATCTCCCTCCAGTGACCTTAAGACATCAAAAATGCTAAAACGTATGGGGGAATGTGGAGGACTCTCAATGCAGAGGTTAAACTCCCAGATTCATCCCCTGCTACTCCTGAGGTCCTTCACAAGGAGGGCTTGGAAAGAAGAAGCTGACCCTTCATCTCCCCAGGATTCTCCGGAATTCTGTTTCCTAAGGATCTGAAACATGACATCTTCTCTGATTTCTCCCCGCAGGCAGCCCCGGTTACCCAGTGTCTGCCTTAGAACATGAGGACAAAACCAAATGGGCAAAAAGGTGAGGTGGAAGCGAAGGGGAAGCACTGAGGGATGGGCCAGGCTGGAGAGGGAACAGGGTCTAACTGGAGGAAAGAGTCAAGAGAAGGAACCAGCCCAGTCACACTGAAGCTGGGAGATGGAGACTCTAGGAGCAAGTCTGGAGTCCCCACCTAGGACAGGGTGGGGGAGACGTCAAGGGAAGAGCGGCCATTGGCTGCTCCATCTGCCAATCAGAGCCAATCAATGGAAAGTAGCCTGGGGCGGGTCATAAATGGAGCCCTGTGCTCTAATTCTGAGGCCTCTTCTCCACAAGCAAACCTGCTTCTGACTTCTCCCTTCTCTTAGCTTGATGCCATGGCACCACCAGAGAAGATGCAAAGATGAACATTGCCAGTGATGGGGAAACTGAACAACCTATAATTGCCCAGCAACCAGGAATTTATTAAATGGACACTGCGCAGTTTGCGCTAATCTGTCATGGTTAGAAACCACGCTGGAGAAAGGTGTTCACTGATGCAGGAAATGCTTACAACTCATTGTTAGGAATGTATAATGTAAAACTGCACCTGGTAGGACCATCGTTATGAAGAGGGGAGATTAGCTGACTACAGTTGTATGTATACACACACAGATACTTATATATGTGCATACATACACATGTATGTGTGCGTATACACATATATACACCCCTGTACAAAAACATGGAAAATGTTAACTATTAACAGTCTTATCTCTTAATTTTCTTCTTTGCACTTTACTGTATGTTCCAAAGTGGTTTTTTCTCCCCCTCACAAAATGTATGAACTGTTTTTATAATCAGGAAAAAAAAAAAACAATAAAGTTATGGACCCAGCAGTCTTCACTGTGCCACTCTGCTCTACTAAAACCCAATAAAGTTAAAACATTGCGGGCAGGAAGAGCCAGCTCCAGTTTTCAGCACCTCCCGCCCCTCTTCCCCCGCTAACAGCTCATCCTCAGATGGGCTGACCAGCACTGTCTTCTGAATCAACTTCGAGGTGTGCCGGCAGATTGAAAATAGGTATGTGCATACTTTTATGCATCTCGGTGCCATTTCTTTATATTCTGCCCATGAATTTCTTTTTTGCATTGTCTCTGTGGTCACTTACTTAACCACTAGATCTATGGGTCAAAAAATGCATAGATTCACAGATATTTCCAAAACCACCTTATCTGAATGAAAGAAAACCAAATACATCCTGAGTTAACCACTGCATGTACCCATCAGCAGAGGTGGGCATTTTACTATTTCTATATCTGAACCTGTATTTCCCCACCTTACAGTCTTTTTTTAATTAAGATTTTATTTATTTATTTGGCAGAGAGAGAGAGAGACAGTTAGAGAGGGAACACAAACAGGAAGAGTGGGAGAGGGAAAAACAGGCTTCCCGCTGAGCAAGGAGCCCAACGCAGCAGCTCCTAGGGTCATGACCTGAGTGGAAGGCAGATGCTTAAGGACTCAGCCCCCCAGCCACCCCTCCCCACCTTACAGTCTTAAGTAAGACTGTTGAATTTAACCTAAAGACTTTTCATTATTGTTAAAAATTTTTATTATTTTTTGTCAAAGGTAGATCTATATACAGTAAAATGCAGAAATCTTACATGAATAAGTCAATGAGTTTTGGTAAATACATACACTCATATAACTACTATCCCAATAAGATATGGGATGTTTTCTGCATCCCAGAAAGTGTCCTTGTGCACTATTTAAGTTATCCCCCAGCCACACACCCCCAAACAGAGGCAGCTCCTTTTGTTGAATTTCTGTCCCAATAGATTAGTTTCATCTGTACTTGAACTTCATCTAAGTGGAATTATAAGATTTTATTCATTTATTTGACAGATCACAAGTAGGCAGAGAGAGAGAGAGGAGGAAGCAGGTTCTCTGCTGAGCAGAGAGCCCGACGTGGGACTTGATCCCAGGACCCTGAGATCATGACCTGAGCTGAAGGCAGAGGCTTAACCACTGAGTCACCCAGGCGCCCCATCTAAATGGAATTATAGAGTATATTCTTTTGTTTCTGGCTTCTTTCACTCACCATGTTTTTGAGATTCATTCATGTTTTTACATGGGCCAACTGTTCATTCTTTTATTTTGAGGAATAGTATTCTGTTGTTTGTATGCTGTAACACTTTGGTTATCCATTTACTTGTTGATGGGCATCTAGGTTTGTAGTTGTTGTTGATGATGGGCATTTGAGTTGTTTCTACCTTTGTTTATTATGAATAATGCTGCTATAAATGTTTATGTACAAAAGTTTGTGTGGGACCTTTGTTTTCATTCTTCTCGAGTAAAAATTACAGGTGGAATTTCTGGGTCATAGAGTGGGTATTTTGTTTAACTATACAAAACCGCCACACTGTTGTACAGAACCCACAGTTGTACAATTTATATCCCACCAGAAATATACAAGAGTTTCAATTCCTCTACACCCTCTCCAACATTTGGTGTGCTCAGGCTTTTTGATTTCAGCCATTCTGACAGATGTGATAGGGCATCTCATTGTGGTGAATTTCATTTCCTTGATGTCCAGCAGTGTTGACCACCTTTCATTTACCTACTGGCCATTTGAATCTCTTCTTTTGTGAAATATATGATTAAGTCATTTTCCTCATTTAAAAAATTAGGTTATTGTGTTATTAACTGGTAATAATTCTTTTTATAGTCTAAGTTCAAGCCCCGTTTCAGGGATATATATATTTATATATATTTCTTCCAGTTTATGGCTTGCCTGTTTATTTTCTTAATCATGTCTTTTGATGAACAAGAGTTTTTAATGAAAAAAAAAACATATGATGCTTACTGTTGTGGATGTTCTGTGAGAAATCTTTGTATACCCACAGATATTCTCCTAAATTCTCTCCTAGAGCAATTCTGCCTGATAGAAAAATAATGCAAGCCAAATATGTAATTTCAAAAATCTAGGAGCTATAATAAAAAAAGTAAAAAGAAACTGGTGAAATTACTTTTAATAACAGTATAGTTAAAGTAGTATATCTAAAATATTATCATTCCAGCAGGTAATCCATATTAAAAATTATTAATGACATCTTTTATCCCTTTTTTGTACTGTAAATGTAGCACATATTTTTTTTAAAAAGAATTACTTATCTATTTGAGAGAGAGAGTGCAAGCAGGAGAGTGGGAAGGAATAGAGGAAAAGGAGCAAGCAGACTCCCCATGGAGCAAGCCAGATGCAGGGCTCTATCCTGGACCCTGAGATCACAGCACTAGCTGAAATCAAGAGTCAGATGTTCTAAATGACTGAGCCACCCAGGCGCCCCTAGTATAGCATGTCTTAAATGCCATGCGTGGCCAGTGGCTACCACTGGGCAGCACAATTATAAAACCTCTATAGTTTCACTTCTACGTTTATGATTCACCTCAGACTAATGTTTTGCATGTGACATGAGAAAGGGGTCAAGGTTCATTGTTCCCAAACCTTGATCCACTTGTTCTATGGCCATTTGTTAAAAAGTCCCTCCTTCCCCAACTGAATAGACTTGGACCTGTTCGATTAGCTATATATACACACTCTAATTAGACTGTGTTCTCTTCCACACCACAGTGTCTTGGTTTCTCTAGCTCTGTAGTAGTCTTATTTCTCCAACTGTGTTCTTCTTTCACCAGACTGTTTTTGCTATTCTAGATCCTTCACATTTCTATGTAAATTTTGGAACCAATTTGCCAATTTATGCATGTATACATATGTATGTACTGACTCGTTTGGGAACCTTCCTCATAGGTTTGGTTTGTCTCCACAGGGAGATATCATGTCCCACTGCTTGACTCCCTTCTGAACCCAGAAGTCTACCTCTTGAGCTTGGCTTTCAAGGGCAGAGGAAGACCTAGTGGGAAGGATGTTCCAGGAGGAGGCATGTCAGCAGGCGAGAGTGAGGGCTGCTGCTGGAACCCTCCAGAGTCAGGAAAATTCTCAGGAAGACTTTTCTGCTCAGAGCACAGGGATCCAGCATGTGGTCAACATACACTTTGTGCCAGGAGCTCTGACTGGATTTTCCTACTGTAATTCCCACCAAGAACTTGCAGCTAGGGGTTCTCATCACTCTGTTTCACAGAGCGGGAAACTGAGACACTGAAAAGTAGGGATTGATCTGTCACTTGCTTAGTAAAGGGGTGGCGTGTGGTTTTGAACTTGAAACTGTTCCTAAAGCCTGTGTTCTTTTAGCCTGTGTTCTAAAGCTGTGTACTTACAGCTCATCGCCTGCAGGCCTTTTAATTCCACAGGAATCAGACTGACTTTTTCTTTGCCCCTCAGGGGCCAAGATCCCCCAAGCCAGGGCTTCGTCTCAGCAGGCTCTCATTTGTGAATCTTGATCTCGGAGTATTCAATACCAGTTGGCACCTGTTCCCGCCGGCCCCAAGTGTCTGTCCCATGAAAGCTGAGGGATGCATAATGGAGCTCTTCTTCCTCCCCCAAGGAGAGGGTAGCCGCATCTGGGGGAAGGCTGCCTACCCAGGATTCAATCAGGGGACCCTGAGTGGAGGGAGAGAAAAAGGAGTCAGAGCAGAATGATGGGGACAGGATAAGACAGAGAGTACCCAGGAGGGAGACCCATGAATTCTTTCATCCATTCATTCCATGTACATTCTCGCATTGGTGGTATAGTGGTGAGCATAGCTGCCTTCCATGTACATTCTCGTGGAATCTCCTCCAGGCATACTTTCCTCAAATATTTAATACATAGCACTTTATTTGGTGCTTGTGAATCTCATTAACTTCCCATAACAACCCCATATAGAAGGTATTATTGTCCTTATTTTATCACTATGAAAATAGAGGGTAAACCAAGGAAGTAGCTTGTTCAAAATCCCTGGTGAAGCCAGGATCCAGTCCAAGATCTTCCTGACCCCAAAGCCTGGTGTCCTACTGAGGCCCCCCTGTGCATGCAGCCCTGAGCTGGACACTTTAATGCATATACCAGACATAGGCCCTGACCTCTTGCAACTTACTCTTTTTTTCCCCTTGCAGCTTACTTTTTAACCTAGGGAGGAGGCAAGAAGCGAGATAAATAAATAAATATATAACTGTGAACAGGAACTGGGTAAGGGAGAGAGAGTTACAAAGCCTTGATTTGGGTATAGCACCTGTCCTTAGGAAGCTCACAGTTTGGTGGAATGTCAGTCAGTGAAAGAAATCATGTCCCTGTGAAATAGGCAGAAAAACAGCCCCTCCAAAATGCCCACATCTTAATCCCTTGGAATCTATGAATATGTTATCTTATATGGCAAAAGGGACTTTGGGGATGGAATTAAATTAAGCATATTGAGATGGAGAGATTGCCCTGGATTATCTGGATGTGGTCACAAGGGTCTTTCTCTTTACAAGTGAAAGAAGGCAGAGGCAGATTTGAAGATCCTTCTGGCCTTGAAGACGAGACCAGGGCCATCCAGTCGCCTCCAGAAGCTGGAAAAGGCAAGAAAATGCATTCTCCCCTGGAGCTTCCAGAAGGAACTCAGGCCTTCTTGCCAACACCTTGACTTTAACCCAGTGAAACCCATTTTGGACTTGGGACCTCTGGAATGGTAAGATGATAAAATTATGCTGTTGGAGGCCACTAAATGTATAGCCGTTCATTACTGCAGAGTGACAGGTGCTGACCGGGGTTGGGAGGCACCCATCTCTGCTGCCCCCTCTAGATGAGAACGCTTTAGGGGCACCTGAGTGGCTCAGTGGGTTAAAGCCTCTGCCTTCAGCTCAGGTCATGGTCCCAAGGTCCTGGGATGGAGCCCTGTGATCCCAGGATCCTGGGATCAAGCTCTGCAACAGGCTCTCTGGTCAGGAGGGAGCCTGCTTCCTCCCTCTCTCTCTGCCTGCCTCTCTGCCTGCTTGTGATCTCTGTCTGTCAAACAAATAGATAAAATCTTTTTTTAAAAATCTTGTTATTCAAAAAGGAACCCTCTTGCAGTTTTGGTGGGAATGCAAACTGGTGCAGCCATTGTGGGAAAGAATATGGAGATTCTTCAAAAAAATAAAAATATAATTATCATGTGAAAAAAAAAAAAAAAATCTTGTTATTCAAATTAACACACACACACACTTCCTGACACTCCTGTTATCAAGACCTCTGCTTAGTGAAATCTAAATGTTCCCTTTTCAGTTCCTGCCTCTCTGGACTTTGCAACAGCAGGTGACCCCATTGCATGTCTTCCCTAAATAAAAGCCTTTCTTTTCTTAATCACAAGGTATTCATCAACTGACCTGCCAGACACTTTGCTGGTTGCCCTCCATTTCCCTGAACTCTAAGTAGGAGAGGGGCCCCAGACTCTTTCCTTCTTCAGCTTCACCTTGTGACCTCATCTACTCAGTTGTCTTCATGTAGTAGTCTTATTTCTTATAGGCTAATGGCTCCCAAAGCCTTACCACCAGTCCATTCCCTCTCTTGAACTGTGGCCTTTGATCTGATGGTGTAGTTAAAATCCCGTTTCCCTTGTCCAAAACACATATATTCCAACTGAACTCTTTCTCCCCCAAATCTCTTCCTCCTACAATTTTCTCAAGCACAATGATTGATGCCTCCACTCTTCTAGCTACTCAGTGAAAAAATCTAGGAGCCATCCTGGACCCCTTTCAGTCAGTCATATCCCACCCCTAATCCATTAGCAATTCCCATTGGTTTTAATTTCAGACTTCATCAGGATGCAATCATCCCATCTCTCGTGCCATCCTGGTTCTGGTCATCATAATCATCTCATACCTGAATGCTTCTCCAGCCTCCTTTCTAACTCCCCTGCTACGACAGTCTCTTACACATGGTAAGCAGGGGGATCTGTGAAAATGAAAGTCATGTCCTTCTTTTTTTTTTTTTTTTTTTCAAACATCTCCAGATGCCCACAGCAGACTAGGTGTGCAGACATGATTTACACATACCCTGACTTCTCCAAATTCATTTCCTGCCTGTTGGTACTTGCCTCCCTCTGTCTAATTGCACAGACTTCCTGCTGGTCCTCCACTCACTGGTCTGTATCTTGTTTCTGAGCATTTGCACCTGCTATTTCTTCTGCCCAGAGTGCTCTTTGTGCACAATAGATTGCAAAGTCTTAAGGGTCCTTCATGTCTTTGCTTAATCATCACTAACGAAAACCACAAAACAACCTACATAATGGCACAGAATGTTTGCAAATCATGTATCTGAAAAGATGTTAATATCCAGAATACATGAAGAACTTCCATGACTCAACAACAACAACAAAAAAACAACCCAGTTATTTAAATGGGTAAAAAAAAAACCTTGAATTAGACATTTTGCCAAAGAAGACATAGAAATGGCTAATAAGCCTACGCAAGACATTCACGAGTAATCATTAGAAAAATGCAAATCAAAACTACAAGAGATATCCTCTCACACCCATGAGGATGCCCACTATAAAAAGACAAAAATAGGGACACCTGGGTAGCTCAGTTAGTTAAGCATCTGTCTTTGGCTCAGGTCATGATCTCAGAGTCTTGGGATCAAGCCCCAAGTCAGGCTCAGCTCTCAACAAGGAGTCTACTTCTCTCTCTTTCCCTCTGCCCCTCCCCTTCCATTTGTGCTTTCTCTTACTCTCTCTCTCTAATAAATAAATAAAATATTTTTAAGAGGCAAAAAATAAAAAACAATAAGTGTTGGTAAGGATGTGGAAAAAATGAACTCTGTGTACTGTTGGTGGGAAAGGAAAATGGTGCAGCCAAGAGGCAAGGGAGTATGGTGGTTTCTCAAAAAAGTTAAAATAAAAACTCCCATGATCCAGCAATTCCACTTATGAGTATTTATCCAAAAAAAAAAAAATGGAAAGCAGAATCTCAAGAAGATATTTACATTGCCTTGTTCATTGCACATTATTTACAGTAGCTAGAGGTGGAATGATCCTAGTATCCATCAGCAGATGATGGATAAAGAAAATGATAAAGAAAAATGTGATATGTGATATGTGAAATGTGATAAAGAAAATGTGCTATATATATACAACAGGATATTATTCAGTCTTTAGAAAGAAGGACACCTTGCGGCACTTGGGTGGCTCAGTCGGTTGAGTGTCTGACTCTTGATTTCAGCTCAGGTCATGATTTCAGGGTTGTGGGGCTGAACCCCACATTGGGCTCCTTGCTCAGTGGGGAGTCTGCTTAAGATTCTCTTTCTTTCCCTCTCTGTCCCTCCCCCTTACCTCACACTTCTCTCACTCTCTCTCTCTCTCAAATAAAAAATAAATAAACCTTTAGAAAAAGGACATCTTGTCACAGGCTACAGCATGGGTAGACTTAGAGGATAATATGCTAAGTGAAATAAGCCAGTTGCAAAAAGACAAAAGCTGCATGGTTCCACTTACGTGAGGTATGTAAAGTCATCAAACTTGCAGAAACAGAAAATAGAATGGTGGTTTCAGGGCTGGAGCGGCAGGGGAAGTGGGTTGTTGTTGTTCAATGGGTACAACATTTTGTAAGTTTGTTTTGCAAGATGAAAATGTTCTGGAAATCGGTTGCACAACTGTACATTTACAGATGGCTAGGTGGTAAGTTTATCAAAATAAAATAAAGAATAACAACAACAATAAAACATAAGCCATCTCCCCATCATTCCCAGTTTCTGTGCCCTGCATTGTCCCCAAAGTACAGGTCTGTCCTTTCCATTGTAGTCACTTATTTGTGGTTTGGTTGTTTGATTGATTGGTTATATCCCTATGTCTAGACTAAAACTTACTGAGCCTGAGATGGAATTTTTTTCTTTTCTTTTTAAAAAAAAATACTTTATTTATTTGACAGAGAGATAGAGCCAGAGCACAAGTGGGGGGAATGGCAAAGGGAGAGGGAGAGGGAGAAGCAGGGAGCCTGATGTGGGACTCGATCCCTACCCTGGAATCATGACCTGAGCCAATACTTAACTGTCTGAGTCACCCAGGTGCCCCCCGCCCCAGATTTTTTTCATAGATGAATCTTTGGCAGATGAAATGCCTGTCAGTTGGCACATGCTCAGTAACATTTCCTGAATGAATTAATGAATGGATGCCTACATGGCACTTTGCTCAAAATCCTGCAAAGGCTTCCAGTCAGGCTCTGAATATAAATGGATGAAAAGTGTGATATTTACATTGGAGCCTGAAGGCCGAGCAGGAATGAAGAAGTGGAAATGAGAGGGTAAAGCATCTGAGGAGAAAGGAACAGCCCATGCAAAGATCCAGGGGCACAAATAAACCTTGTTCAGAGAAGTCGATGGAGTAGAAAGTAAGAGTGACTTTCTGAACCATTTGGAGCTTGAGACCAAAGAAGACATGTGTGCCCCTGAAAAATGTTTTTGTATATTTTTAATGGTTATTTTTTCACATTAAAATAATTGAAATATTATTGCAAACTTGAAGATTGTGTGTAATAAAACATTACTTTCTGTTTAAAGATTTTATTTAGAACCAAATCAGCATTTTTGATAATTTTGCTTTTCTGGTTTTGCTGAAAGCAAATGTAGAGAGGACATTTTTATTTTTTTATTTTTTTTTAATTTATTTTTTTTTAAGATTTTATTTGTTTATTTGACAGAGAGAAATCACAAGTACACTGAGAGGCAGGCAGAGAGAGAGAGAAGGAAGCAGGCTCCCTGCTGAGCAGAGAGCCCAATGCGGGACTCGATCCCAGGACCCTGAGATCATGACCTGAGCGGAAGGCAGCGGCTTAACCCACTGAGCCACCCAGGCGCCCAGAGAGGACATTTTTAAAATCAACTTCTCCCTTCTCTGGTTTTCATTTGAGAATGCTGCGATGTTTGACAATTTCTCTAAACTCAATTATGATCTTATGTAATTTTTAACTAACTTTAGTCTACTGATCCTGTCATTCTTTAGAGTTTTTTGGTATTTTCCTTATCGTGGTTTTTTTGCCTTAATTTTGCTTTTTTAAAAAATAGTAAATTAAGACATTATTCTGGATTACTGATATTTTTCAGCACTACGTTAAGTTTTGCATCTGCAGCAAGTTCTTCCCTCACTTCACCCTAATCCTAGTCCTTCTGGAGACGTGTTTGAGAGGTCGGAATATCCCGGGCTGCAGGGTAAGGATTTTGGACTCTATTCTCTGGGTGAGGGGTCCACAAACTATAGCCAGCCCATAGATCAAATACAGCCCACTGCCTGTGTCTGTAAATAAAGTTTTATTGGAACACATCTGTGCTCATTCATTTACATATGGTCTATGGCTGCTTTTACTTGACAACAGCAGAGTTGAATGCTTACAATTGAAGGTAAAGTCTGCAAACCCCAAAATACCTATATGGCCCTAGATTAGGAAAAAGTTGCCAGCCTCTGGTCTAGACAGTGGAGACAAGCAGTTCAAACGCAGAGGAACTGAGTAGTGATGGTTTTTAGATGACTGCTTGGTGTAGAACAAGGATGGTGAGAGGCAAGGAGGTGAGGGGGTCCAGGGAAAAGATTCTGAAGCCTTGGCAATGAAGGGAGTCAAGATGGGAGGAGGTGCTGATGTTAGCTGTCCTTAAGAGGAAAAATAGACAAGACATGGTGAATTTAGGGTTTTAGGAGAAGAAAGGGAGGACAAAGAGAAGGTGACTCCTCCATGCCTGGCCTGAAAGAAAGAGGAGGGGGTGGTTGTGCTGTCACAAAGAAGGGGAATCCTTAAGGAGAAAGAGGAGGAGATAAGGAGAGCAACTTTGGACCATGCTGCGCAACAATCCTGGGGGCCATCCTAGGGGGAGGTGTCCAGGATGGATGCTCAATGGCAAGTCGCCCAGGTCACTCACCTGAGAGACTGACCTTGTGACAGTGTTTACACCTTCCATGCCCATGTTCCTGATGCTCATTGCTGACCTTGTGGCTTTCTTCCTGCAGAACCTCACTCTGAGAGAAGAGACCGGAGAGCCTTTCAGTCTGGTCAGTTCAGCATGCTATAAGCAGACTGACTCCCTCTTCTGTTCTCTCTCAAGGGCTGGAGGGTAATGGAGGTAGGAGAGTGGTGGTCCCTTTCTGGAGACCCCAGTGTTGAGAATGTAGGCTTCCCCATCCACGACAGTGGGGCCAGAGTTCTGTGACAGACTCACCCAGGTGCCATCGACCTCCTTCCTGCCCTTGCTTCAGGGTCTTGAGCCATCCAAGTCCCTCTATTCTGGGCCCACCTGCCCTTTCCACCCCGGGGCTATCCCTCCACCCCCAGGGTCAATGCTCACGCTATGACGATGATGCAGAGACACAGGAAGAATAAAGCCATAACACCTGCTCCCCCAGCAGCCCCCAGCAGCCTCTCAGAAAAAGGCCATGCTTTTCCTGCAGACAGATTGGATTATTGGTGATTCCTCTCCAAGAACTCGGTACAATCTCCCACTCCCTGTAGGACCCCAGATTCCCATTTTCTAGCCCCTCTGCCAGACTCCAAACAGGGGCACCCGGATCTTGGGGAGGGGATTAGGGCCAGGTGAGAGAAGCAAACAGATGCTGGAGTGCAGCCTGTCTGTATTTAAAATGTGGATATTGGGTTCATGGTAATATTTATTTTGCATTCATTTATATTTTTAAAAACACTGCAATGCAGTATTACTTCTCATTACTGAGGTTTCGGAGGCTTCTCCTTGAATTTTGTGCTCTGGTGAGTGCTTCACTTGCCTCACCTTCCTCCCTGTCCCACAAATCAAGGATCTGTGTCCCTGGACACACCTGTGCAGGCCCCAGCCCCTCTCTTTCAAGACCCACTTCCTTCCCCTCCCAGGCTTCACCCTACCCTACAGCCCTGGTCTGGCAGGAAGAGGACAATGAAACTATAGGTGGCAGGGAAAATCTTGGCCTCACAGGGGAGCACAGACCAGAGTTGAGCTTCCCTGTAAGGCTCAGAGGCTGCTGGAGGTCCTGGGGGCAGTGCGATTGTTCTCCCCCAGCACCCCCTTACACACACACAGGTGCACTCACTCTGCAGGGAGAGCCTCAGGAAGACATGCTGAGAGCCCAGCAGGTTTTGAGCTCGGCAGGTGAATTCCCCTTCATCTTTCTCCTGCACTCGAGGCAGCTCCAGCACCCCAGGGTTCAAGGGATTTGAAGAACACAGGGTCAGGCTCCCCCGGGCCCAATACAGCCTGGCAGGGGGGTTGCTATTGACAACACAGACCAGGTGCAGGGACTGGCCCTCCAGGACTGAAAAAGACGAGCCGTTTTCCAGGGCTGTGGGTGCTGGAGAAAAAGAGACAGAGAGTCAGAGAGACAAAAAGAGAGAGCGAAAGCAGGATTTGAAAACAGACTGGATGAGGGGACAGAGAAACAGAAGTAGGTTGAGGTGCAGGAAAAGGCATGTTTTTTTCCCCTTGTTGGTGGGAATGCACCCTTGTCAATCCTCCATTCAGGACAACTGGCCACATACCTCAACGTGGAAAGAACATAAAAGCTACATTTTGCTTTTAGGGACTTATCCCCCAGACATACATATACAAAGTTGTGAAAGGAGATTACTCATTGCAGATTACTCATTGCAGCCTTTCAGCTAATAGAATAAAATGGATGCCATGATCTCCCATCGGAAGACTCAGACAGAATCAGAATCCATCCACGGGAAGGAATACCGCACAGTCTCGGAGGAGATCGAGGACAGTCTGTACTACTGATATCAGAGGACCCCTTAGATCGTCCAGGCAAACACAGCAAGACTCAGAGCAGCCTATGGACACTGGTCACTTCCCAGGAGGAGACTGGGCATCTGAGGACAGACTCTGTTGTGCATTTTGAATATTTGTCTGTGTGACTGCTTTACCTGTTCAGAAGTACTTAAATAAACAGTTGCTAGGGAGGATAAAAGATGAATCAGGAGTCAGGAGATGCATGATAAAGGGCAGATGTGCTGTGTGCACGTTGCCCTGTTCTCCTCTTCTGATAACAGAGCTGGGGTGGGGGGCGGTGCAGAAGTGGGGGAGGAGGCAGCTGAAGGGGACAGTTGCTCACAGCAACACGGAGGCTAGGAAAGGGGATGACCCTGGCCCTGCCCTTGCTCCCCACACCCCAAGAGGAAGCTCTATCCTACCTGTGCCATTTCCCTGGGAGACAGTTACTGTCAAGTTCTGCGGGGAGTCTGGGACAGAAAGACATGGAGGATTCATGTCAATGGGGAGGACTGGTAGACATTGGCCCTCTGTCCCCAACAGCTGCATAAGTGGAGAAAGAATGGAGACAGGTGTCCTCCTGACCCTCTTCCAGTCCAGATTTTGGGAACAACACCCAACGCCCCAGGCCCTGACCCCCCACCCGCTGCCCTCATGACCCCATCAGGGACCCAGGGATTCCTGGCCTGGCTCTCACAGGACACATTGAGGTGGATGGTCTTCACTGTGGTCACTCTGGCCCCAGGCAAGGTCACCTGACAGGTAAGGGGCATGCCATGGTCCTGGGGCCGTGGGGTGAGAGTGAGCACGGAGGAGAGGAGAGTCCTGGGGCCCAGGGAGGTGAGGGCAGCTGACGTCCAGGAGAAGATGGGCGGCGTGCTCCTCTCACAGGCCCAGGGCACAGAGCAGGTCAGGTTCCTGGGGTGTCCAGACTCCAGGGTCCCCGGGATGAGGATGTCAGGTGTGTGGCTCAGAGCTGTGAGGAGAAGGGGAGACAGGAGAATCAGGAGGAGGGTCCGAGGTGAGACCCTGAGAGAAGCCTCAGGCTTTGGTCCAGCTCCTGCTTCTGAACCTTGACATGTGTTACCTCTAACCCCTCCCAGGAAGGGGGAGTCCCATCCCAGCTCTGACCGAGGAACCCCGTCCTTCCCGGGTGGCCTTTCCTGGGGTCTCCTTCTTACCTGTCACTTGCACGGAAAGCACTTTCTGTTTATAACTGCAGCTCGCAGAAGACTGTCTCTCCACCCTGAAGAAGTATGTCCCCGAGTCCCTTCTCTGTGCATCTCTGATGTCCAGGGAGCAGTTGTAGGCCCGGGGGTCCCCAAGGAGGCGGAATCGGCCCTGGGTGTCCTCCCGCACTTTACGATCTGGGTTGTTTGTCGCCACTGGAGCATCGTGGTGTACAACAGCCCCTTCCTGGAACCAGTAGCCGAGAGCTGAGGTTAAGTCAGACCTGCAGTTCTCAGGGTTCCAGAAGTTGCAGGGCACAAACACACACAGGCCCTCTTGCACAGTCACCAAGCCATTCACTTGCAGACTGTAAATTTTCTGGACCCCCTTCTCAGGCCACCTCTGGCCATCAGCCCCCTCCCTCCTCCAGAGCAGGGCCAATAGCAGCAGAAGCATGTCCGGCATTGGCAGTGCCAGGGTCCCCAGAGTGTCTGTTTCTCGGGGTTGGTCTCTCAGGAACTAAAAGTTGCAAGAATCAGAGGAAGCCCCAGGAGGAAGATGCAGGTGATGTCAGAACAGTGACCCTCGTCAGAGGAGGAACTTCACACCTAGACACTGTCAGGTCCAGGACAACCATTGGGAATCAGTCATCCGCCACCACATGTCCACTCCTGGGGACCCTGGGCCAGGAGGCCAAAGAGGGTGAGAGCCCTCAGGGAGCCAAATTCACCCCCTGTGCAGGGCTCGAACCCCATCTCCCGTCTCCCTGCTGATACCCTCTGGGGTTGTTTTCCACAAAGTGAAAATGGGTCCCTTCTGGCCAGATCCCCTGAATCTCAGGCTGTACATATCTGTGGAAGTCAGCCCTGCTGGGGGCAGGACACAGGGACTCAACAGGTGGGGGAGACCAGGCCTGGGGGCGTGAGGAAGCCAACTGTCCTCCCGCCCTTGGCATCCACGCAGGGGGCATCCCCTCCCTGCTCATGAAGTCACAGACTAGCCCCAGCCGCTGCTCTGAGAGTCACTGTCCAATGGGGAGATGATAAGTGTCCGGCACCTGGAGCCCCCTGTCACAGGGGCCAGAGGCAGAGTGAGGGGCTACTGTCCCCCCACATGGGAGGTTGTGTCACAGGAAGCTTGGGCAGAAGGGACACTCGGGCAGTGGAGGTGAAGACTCCAAGAATGTTGAGGGGCGCCTGACTCAAAGGAGGAAGGGGAACCTGAGGCTGTGGTTGTAAGCAGGGTTGCTGTGGGGAGAAGTGCAGAAGAGAAGGGGAGGATTTTGAAAGGGATAGAAAGTTCCCCTTTCCCCCTTCCTCGTGGCTGTCTGGTGCGAGGACAATTTCTTCACCACTGGTACTTCACAGGGCCATGCTCCTCTTCATTGCTCCACAGCCTACAGGTTCTTCTCCCAGGAGTCGGAAGTGCAAGGGACACGGGGGCGGGGAGGATGCCAGCTAGGTGCCATCCACCCTCAAGATGGTGAGGACTGCGTGAGAGAAGAGATGTGCACTTGAATTCACAGACGGTTAGCTTTGTGTGGCTGGGGACTGGGAGAAGGTGCTGGGAGCCCTAGTAAGTGGCACTCCCTCCCACTGATGTTGGTTTTCTTGATACATTTGGTGGGGAGGGGGGGAATATAAGATACACACAAAGAAGGATGCCCACCGGGCGCCTGGGTGGCTCAGTGGGTTAATGCCTCTGCCTTTGGCTCAGGTCATGATCCCAGGGTCCTGGGATCAAGCCCCACATCGGGCTCTCTGCTCAGCGGGGAGCCTGCTTCCCTTCCTCTCTCTCTGTCTACTTGTGATCTCTGTCTGTCAAATAAATAAATAAAATCTTTAAAAAAAAAAAAAAAAAGGAAGGATGCCCACAAAAACAACTCAGTGATTCATCACAAGATAGAAATAGAGCATTGCAGGCACCTTGGACCATCCCCTTGGGTCCCCATCCCTATCGCACACCCCACTCCCACTTTTTTAAAAAAAGATGTATTTATTTATTTGACTGACAGAGATCGCAAGTAGGCAGAGAGGCAGGTAGAGAAAGAGGAGGAAGCAGGCTCCCCGCTGAGTGGAGAGCCCAACGTGGGGCTCGATCCCAGGACCCCAGGACCATGACCCGAGCCGAAGGCAGAGGCTTTAACCCACTGAGCCACCCAGGCGCCCTGCTGAGAGTCACTTTAATGCTAATTGTTCCCTGGTTTTTCTTCACAGCTTTATCACCCAAGCATGCTGCCTTTAATACTATGGCCTTACACATGTTTTTCTTAAGACTTTGTATGCAAAGAAAAAATTACAGTCTCTTTTCTTCCATTTAACCTTATGAATCTGCCCATCCCATGTTACACCTTCCCAGAACCAATACCCATAACTAGGGGTATAGTCAGTGCTGGCGTCACTGAGAAGGGAAGGGGCAGGATTTGAGCATGCATATATACTCCCACACCACCAACAATTCCTGCATTTGTAGCTGTGTCTCCCACTGTTGCCCCATCCCTCCACCCTGGCTCCCTGCCCTGGACAACCCATTCTCTCCCAGCAGGGCCAATTGGAGCATCTCTGGGGTCAGAAGGGCTGGGCCATCCCCAGTCTGTTTCCATGGTCCCCAGTTCGCAAAGAAAAACAGAAGGCTGAGGAGGAGAGATACAGGGGAACCACAGAGAATCTAGCTGTATTCAAAAGAGAAACTTAAAAGCCACAGGCCATCAGAGCTGGGAGGCCTTCAAGCCCCACTTCTCTGACTTTCAGAAGACACTGAGGTCCAGAGTGGGCAAATGAATTGCCCAGATCATACCAGTGCCCTGTCTTATGCACCACTGTCTACACAGGGACGCCCCCCCCCCAACCCCGACTTCATCAATCATTGTCAGCCCAGGACCCAGTGAGCTGGGAGATGGTTAGCTTATGTTAATCTGATAGGGAAGAATGATCAACTCTTCCCATGAGATGAGAGAGGAAATTTCATTCATTCGTTCAACAACCATCTACATTGTGTCTTCGGGTTTCCAGTAAGGGGGTGAGTATGAGAGATCTAGCCCTTGTCTTTGAGAGGAGCAACATCCCACTGAGAGACCTGATCTGACAATTCCAGTGCCATAGGGTAGATGACTGGGAGGAGAGAGGCACAGACTGGGGATGCATGGGACTCCTGCTTTTCTGAATTCTGCAAGGTGAGTTCTCAGGGACAAGTAGACATGGTAGGAAGTTTGAGGCAATCTCAAGGGATTTGAATTCCACAGATAATCTTAGAACCCTGAGAATTTCTGGACTCCCAGGTATTGTGTTCTCAATCCACTCCAGTTTTTCACTGTGCTGGAAATCCTCCAGCTACCAAGTTTGTGCTGTTTGTGACCAACATCACCTCTGCTCCAATAGAGAGGTGGGGCCACCACTCATAGAGCACGCTTTCTCAGCACAGGACTCATCCGGTTCCCCGGGGGAGGGAGGGGCGGCGCTCTGAATTGGGGGGGGGGGGGGGGGGGGGGGGGGGG